>NC_056735.1:1141899058-1142019058 GCF_019279795.1 Protopterus annectens
AAACTGCAACCCAAAAAATAAAATAGTAGTGCACCAAAAAAAATATAAGTAGATGCAGCCTCAGCAAATAATATAAGTAGCATGAACCACACACAATAATATGTAGGCATGCAACTGCCCCTAAATGAAAAATAAAAATATAATTGGGAAACCACAAAAAAAAAAATAATATAAAACACAACCAACAACAATATAATTACATCCCACCCAAAAACAAAAAAAAAAATAGGCCCCAATGCAAACAACAATAATATAAATAGGCATGACAACAACAATTTTATAAGTAGGCACACAACCTCAAAACAATAAATAAGTAGGAAAGCAACTGCAAAACAATAATAAATAGGCACACAAAAACAATAAAGTAGGCATCAAAACCCCAAAAAGAATATAAAAGGGATGCAACAACAACAAATATAAATAAACAAAAAACAAATAATATAAAGGGGGACACCCCCAAAAAAAATTATAAGAGCACAACTCAACAACAAAAAAATTTAAAATGCACCAAAAAATAATATAAGTAGGCATGCAACTCAACAAAAATTTTAGGCAGCACTGCAACAAAATAAAAATAAGCAGCCCCAAAAAAATATAAGAGAAAACCCAAAAAAAATAATATAAGTAGGCAAACCTAAAAAAAAATATAAAACACACACAAAAAATAAAAATAAGTAGGGATGCAACTGCAAACCCAAAAAAATTATAAGTAGGCACACAACTGTAAAAAAAAAATAAGTAGGAATGCAACCCCAAAAAAATAAATAAATAGGCCCCAACTAAAAAAAATAATATAAGTAGGCATGCAACCACAAACAAAATAATATAAGTAGGCAATCAACAAAACAATAATAAATGGCCCCAACTGCAAAAAAAAAATATAAGTAATGCAACCCCCAACAAAAAATAAGGGCACAACTACACAAAATATAAGTGGAATGCAACCACAAACAATAATATAAAAGGCAAAAACAAAATATAATAGCATCAATACAAAATATAATTTGAGCAATCAACACAAAAAAATATAATGGCATCAACAAAACAATATAAATAGGGCAACAACAACAATTATATAAGTAGGACACAACCCCAAAAAAATAATATAAGTAGGGCAACTGCAAAACAACAATAATAAAGTAGGAAACACTGCAAAAAAAATAATATAATAGGCCCCAAATGAACAACAATATAAGTTAAAATAACAACAAATTTTAAGTAGGCATGCAATGGTAAAAAAAATATAATTAGGGCAACAAAACATAATATAAATACATTAACCATGCAACCAATAAAAAAAACATGCATGTAAAATAATATAAGTAAAGGAACTTCAACAACATAATTAAGTAGGCATGCAACAACAACAATAATATAAGTAGGCAAACCCCAAAAAATAAGTGGCATGCAGCCTCAACAAGAATAAATAATAGATGCAAAGCAGCAACAAAAAAACATAAAAATAAACTCAACAAAAACAATAAACAAAACAAAAAAAAATAATATACAGGCATGCAAACTCACAACAGCAATAAAATAAGGTACACAATAACCGCAACAAGAGGCATTTTAATATGGGTATAAACTGCAAATACAATACAATATATATGTAGGTATGCAAATTGGCCAAAATTCATAATATGGTAGACACGTGAATTAACAGTAAATAATGTATTTAGTACCTCAACCTCAAGAACAACAAGAATAATATAACTAGGCATTCAATTGCAAGAACAAAGATAATATAAGTAGGCACCCAACGGCAACAACAATAATATAGGTAGGCATGCAACCACAAGAACAAAGATAATACAAGTAGGCATGGAATAGCAATAACAACAATAATATAAGTAGGCATGCAACTGCAACAGCAGTAATACAACAGATGCAAATCACAGCAACAATAATATAAACATAGAATTTCACACAGTGTAACAGTGCAGGCATGCAGCTGCAACAGTAGGAATGCTATCGCAACAACAGGAATAAAATAAGTAGGCATGCAGTTGCAACAACAATAAAATAAGAAGGCACACAACTGTAACAACAACAATATAAGAAGGCATACAAAAGCAGCAACAACAGTAAGTAGGCATGCAACTGCAACAAGAACAATAATATAAATAGGCACACAATTGGAACAAAAACAGTAATATAAGTAGGCATGTAACCGCATCAACAACAGTAATATAAGTAGGCATGCAAACTCAACAAAAACAATATAAATAGGCACATAGCTGCAACAACAGCAATACAAGTAGGCATGTAATCGGACAAACCATAAATAGGCCCACAGCTAATAAATAAATAATAATATAAATAGGTATGTAAATCAAACAGTAATAATATAAGTAGTATTAAATCTAACAAATAATAAGTCAGCACTCAACCTCAACAAGAATAATATATGTTGGTATGCAACTGCAACAAATAACAATAATAGAACAAAGAAATAACCCCGAACACAGTAATATGAAATAAGCACTAACTTGCAAATAACAGTGTAAATTAGGCACGAACTGCAGGGAAATAAAACAGTAAAATAAATAGGTACTACAAATAAATAAATAATAAATAAATAAGAATATAAATAAGTATCTATGCAAAACAGCAGTAACACATAAGTAGGGTACACAACTGCAAAAACAACACACATGGGTAGGTACAGCAAACCACAACAACAACACACATATGGCAAGCAACTGCAAATAAATAATAACATAAATAGGTAAGTAACAAGAACTGCAACAATCAAAGTACAATATGGGTGCAGGAAATGAAACTGCAACAGTACAGCAGGTAACATAATGTAAAGTAAATATGCAAATCTCAACAAATAATAATAATATAATTAGGCATGCAGCCACAACAACAATATAAGTAGGCAAGCAACCATAGCAACAATAATATATGTGGGCATGCAACCTCAACAAAAAACAACATAAGTAGGCATGTAGGTGGAACAACATCAATGCAAGTAGGCATCTAACTGCAACAACACAGTCAGTAAAAACAGGCAGCTGCAACAACAGTAGTATAAGTAGGCATGCAACTGCAACAACAGTAATGTAAATAGGCACTTTACCTCAGCAACAATAATATCAGTTGGCATGCAGCCTCAACAATAATATAAGTAAGCACTCAGCTGTTAATAGGCACATACCCAGAACAACAACAACAATGTAAGTAGACAGGCAACTGCAACAACAAAATGATAATATAACTAGTCACACAACCACAACAAAAAGAGTATAAGAAGACATGCAGCCGCAACAATAATTTAAATAGGCATACAACCTCAAAGACATTAATATCAGTAAGTTATTGTAAATCAAGAAAATGATCAGTAACACATACATAAATAGGGTACAACTGAACAACAACAATGTAATCCTAGGGTACATAATTGCAACAAAATAATAAAAGGTAGGTACACAACCACAAATTACAAGAATATGGTGCAAGCAACTGCAACAACCATAATGTAAGTAGGCATGCAACTGGAAAAACAGTAATACAAGTAGGCATGCAACCTCAACAACAACAATAATATAAGTAGGCACACAACTGGAATGACATTAGTAGAAGTAATCATGCAACCAGAGAAAACAATAAGATAAGTAGGCATGCAGCCTAAACAAGAATATATGTAGGCACACAAATGCAAATGTAATGTAAATAGACCTGCAACCTCAACAAAAAGAATAATACAAGTAGGCATGCAGCTGCAACAACAAAACAATAATATAAGTAGGCTCACACCTGCAGCAACAGTAAAATAAGTAGGCATGCAACTGCAGCAACCATTACAATATAAGTAGGACTGCAACTGCAACAACAATAATATAATTAGGCAAGCAACCGCAAAAGCAATAATATAAGTATGCATGCAGCTTCAATAGTAATAATAATATAACTGTCATGCAACCAGAACAAAATCAATAATATAAATAGGCATGCAACCACAATAATATAAGTAGCCATGCAATGGCAACAAAAAGCAATATAATCAATAAATAATAATGCTAAGTAATAATAACTCAACAAAAATAATAATGTATTAGGTGCATGCAACTGTAAATAAATAAAATGATAATATAAGTAGTGGTACACAAACTACAAATAACAACAAGAATATAAGTAGGCACACAGCAGCAACAATAATATAAGTAGGCATGCAACCACAAAAACAATAATATAAATAGACATGCAACCTCAAGAACATTAATATAAATAGGCATGCAAACCCTAAAACAACAATAACATAAGTAGGCATGCAACCTCAACAACAATAATATAAAAAAAGCCCGGGAAAAAACAATAAATATAAAGGACACCTAACAACAAAAAATAAATAGGCAAACAACTGGAAAAAAACAATAATATAAATAGGCACACAACCGAAACAACAACAATGTTGGGGATGCAACCAAAAAAATGTTTAGGCATCCCAAAAGCAACAACAAGAATATTTAAATGGGGAAAACTGCAACAACAATAAATAAGTAGGCCCCAACCCAAAAAAATAATAATATAAGTGGGATGCAAAACAACATTTAAAATAAGTAGGCATGAACCAAAAAAAAAATATAAAGGATGCAACCTCAACAACTTTAAAGTGGGCAACAGCCACAACAAAAATTATGAAGGGAAAGCAACTGCAGCAACAAAATTTTAAAAAGTAGGCAAACCCCAAAAAATATAAGTAGGCACGCAGCAACAACAATAATATAAGTAGGCCCACAACCCAAAATAAATAATATAAGTAGACATGCAATCTCAAGAACATTAATATAAGTAGGCATCCAACCAGAACAAAAACAGTGTAACTGGCCATGCAACAGCAACAACAAAGCAACAAAATAAGTAGGCACACAACAACAACAATATAATTAGGCATTCAACTGCAACAACAATAATATGAGTAGGTACACAGCCACAAAAACAACAATAATATAAGTAGGCATGCAACCTCAACAACTGTAATGTATGTAGGCAAGCAACCACAACAAAAATTTTTAGTAAATAACTGCAGCAAAAAAATGAATATAAAGGGACAACCCAACAACAAAAATATAAGTAGGCCAGCAACAACAATAAATAAGTGGCCCCAATCAAAAAAAGCAAAATATAAATGAAAATGCAACCCCAAAAACAATTTAAAAAAGTAGGCAAAACCCAAACTTTGGGAAAAAACAAATAAAAAAAAAATAAAAAAAGGCCCCAAAAAAAAAAAACCATAAAAAAAAAAAAAAAGAAAAATTTTGGGCCGGAAAAAAAAAAAAAAAAAAAAAAAAAAAAAAAAAAAAAGAAAAAAAAAAAAAAAAAAAAATAAAAAAAAAAAAAAAAAAAAAAAAAAAAAAAAAAAAAAAAAAAAAAAATAATAAAAAAAAAAAAAAAAAAAAAAAAAAAAAAAAAAAAAAAAAAAAAAAAAAAAAAAAAAAAAAAAAAAAAAAAAAAAAAAAAAAAAAAAAAAAAAAAAAAAAAAAAAAAAAAAAAAAAAAAAAAAAAAAAAAAAAAAAAAAAAAAAAAAAAAAAAAAAAATTTTTTTTTTTTTTTTTTTTTTTTTTTTTTTTTTTTTTTTTTTTTTTTTTTTTTTTTTTTTTTTTTTTTTTTTTTTTTTTTTTTTTTTTTTTTTTTTTTTTTTTTTTTTTTTTTTTTTTTTTGCCCAACCAAAAAAGTCCCCTGGGCCCCTTTCCAAAAAAACCAAGTTTGTGGAAAAAACCGGGCAAAACAATAAAAATTTAGGCAAAACCAAAAAAAAAAATATATACACAAAACATAAATTTGTGGCGCCCAAAAAATAATTTAAAATAGGAAAGACCTCCAATTTGTCATGACACCAAAAAAATAAAACTTTGGCCTTTCCGAAAAATAAAAAAGTACCAACCCACATATAGGTGACCAACTATAATAATGGCCCCCCAACCCCAAAAAAATTTAACATAAACTAAAAGCCATAAAATATACCATAAAAGGGGAAAAACATTTTGCTAAAACAACATAAAATTTTCACCAAAAAATATATTAGATTATCAAAACAATAATGGATACCAAAAAAAAAACCCAATAAAAACGAACCCTCAAAGATAGTGGCCCAAACCCACAACAATAAAGCTAATAAAAATGTTTAAGCACCCAAAAATATATAGGCAATCCCCAAAACAAAATTGTACCAAAAATGTTGGTGGCCCCCTTAAACAAATTAAAACAAAAAAAACATACAAGTTTTAAACAAAATAAAAGGAAACCCCCACACACTATAAGTAAAAAAACCTCAAAAACATAAACAATAAAAAAAATAAGGCCAAAACAACAAACATTTTTGCTATGTAAAACCTGGGAAAATAGAAGTCAAAATTTTTTCAAAATGATGTAAGGTCCTACAGACATTGCCAACATAGGGCTAAACATGCAAATCAAAAAACATAAAATGAAGCCCCAAACACTCAAGGTAAAATTGCTCTTCAAAAAAAAACGCATATGGGACCGATGGTGCCCCTTGTCTATGAACTCAAAAAATTAAACCCAATTGGGAAAAACAAAAACTTAGCTCACCTCATCACGGTTTCCCAAAAATAAAAAAGTGGCTGGAAAACCAAAAAAGGTTGAAACCCTTTATCGCAAAGCCATAAATCAAAGGATTCATAAAAAAAAGACAAAACCCAGTTTTATCCAACCCAGGGCTTTTAAAAGGCAACTCCCTTTCAAAGGGTTGACCAAAAAAACCCAAGGCCTTGGAAAAACAATAAAGTACCTACCTCAAAGATACAATATTTTTGGGTATCATTGAAAAACTCATCAAAAATGTAAAAAAGGGGTTCAAACGGCATACAAACCCACATAATTTGGGCCATGCAACTAAAAAAATTTGGGACAAAGCAGGGGGCCTTTTTTGGGCCCTTTTTCTAAAAACAAAATATATACAAAGTTTCAAGACTGCAATAATAGGAAAAACAAAACAGATATTTCAGAAGGGTCTCACAAAACAAACTTCCAACCAAAAGAAATGCCAAGAAACATAGTCAACCCTTAAAAAATAAGGTTATAGCTAATGGGTGGCAAAAAAGAAAAAAATTAGGGACCTAACCCCAGAACATTACAAAAAAAGATTAAAAGGGACCTTTCCATTCCCACCTTATTGGGGGGATTCAATCTAAAAAAATCATAGTTCCAACTCCTCAGCCAAGTTAAATCCCCCAAAAGAAACAGCATACCAAAGTTCCTCCCAAAAATAAATTAAAAATCTGTTTATGCTGCCCGACTGAAAGAACTCCAGTTAAATTTTATTGCTTACCCAATTGACCTATGCCTGACATAAAGCCATGTCAACCCCAATTTGGAACATCTTCACTAAAAACAGTTCCCAAGCCACAAAAACTTAAACAAAATATACTCTGGAAAATTCATACAAAGATCATGGGGAACAAAATTTTTAGGGCAGAGCCCTCGCTGGCCTTTTTCAAATTTCCAATGGAGGGGGAATCTGAAAACCCATTAAGTACAACAACAAAATAATGGGCATATTTTAAAAAAAGGGGGAACCACAAAACAAAAAAACAAAAATGGGGCGGGCCTGATAAATGAAAAGAGCATGCAACCTAAAAAAAGAATATAAGTGGCATCCGCACAAAAATTAAAAGGGATGAACCCAAACAAAAATAATTTGGGTGAGCCTCAACAAAAAATAATCTAGAATAAACTCAAAAAAAATAATTTACATAAACTAAACAACAAAACAATAATTAAGTACTGAACCACAAAAAGACTAAATACAAACCACCAAAAATAAGTAAAAACTAAACCCCAAAAGAATATGAAGGGCATGCAACCCAAAACATTAAAAAATAGGCATCAAAAAACATAAAATACAGAAACCCTAAAACAAATAAATGGGGACCAAAGAATAAAGACATGCAATAACAAAATAATAAAGGGGCAGGGGCTCAAAAACAACAATATGAGAATAAAACAAAAAAGTGTAAGGGGCTGCAGCAACAAAAAACAACAAAATAAGTAGGACACAAAATATAATACTTTAATGCAAAACAATAATTGATGGGAAACCAGAAAAAACTCAAAATATAAGTGGCACCCCCCAAAATATAAGAAAGGACAACAAAACATATGGGTAGCATACCTCACAAAATAATTAGTAATGCAACCCAACAAAAATAATAGTAAGATGCAACTGCAAAAAACAATAATATAAGTAGCATCACCCCAACAACAAAATATAATGGCACACAGCAAAATAATATAAGTAGCATCCCCAAAAAACAAAAACAATAAAACAAACAAAAAAAACAAAAATTTTAGTAGAAAACTAAACAAAATAAAAGGTGGGGAAAAACCAAAAATAAAATAGGTGAAACCAAACAACAATAATTAAGTAGCAGTACCAAAAAAACAATAAAAAGAAACATAAACCCAACAATTAAGGGGATGCAACAACAAAAACAACCCCAAAAAATGAAAATAAATGGCTCAAGGGCACAACAATAAAGTAGGCACAACCAAAAAAAATAATATAAGTGGGGCATTGTAAAGAACAAAAAAAATGGCACTCAAAAAAATATAAGTGGCAAACCAATAACAAAAAAATATAATAGGATGCAACAACAAAATATAATGGCCAGAAAAACAACATTAATAAAGTGGCATGCAACTAAAAAAAACAATAAAACATTTAACTTCAACAACAATAAAAAAATTAAAAAGAAAACCAACAATAATATAAGTAGGAGGGAACTTCAACAAAATTTTTAAGACAGCACAAAAGTAAATAATTAAACAAAAATAACAATAATTGGGTATAACCCACAAAGCAACAATAATATAAACAAAAATGCAAAAAACAATAAAAATAGGCCCCTGAACAAAAAACAATAATATAAGTAGGCGCAACTGCAAAACAAAAAATAAGTAAACCCCAAAAAATATAAAAAAGGCACGCAAAACAACAAAATAAAGTAGAAACAAAAAAACATATGAAAGTAGCAACCCTAACACAATAATAAAAAAGGGGACCAAACCCTAAGAACAAAAATAAAAAGGGCACAAAACAAGATAATATAATTAAAACAAAAAACAACAATATGTAGTATGCAACCAAAACAAATAATAAAGAGGCACACAACTGCAACAACAAAATTTGGGTGGGCCAACAAAAATAAGTGGGAGCAACTCACAAAATAAAAAATAGCCACAGATGAGCAAAGGAGGGAATGCAAAAAAGGAATAAAATATGTAGACATGAAACTGCAAAAAAATAATATAAAGGCACAACCCAAAAAAAAAAAATGGGCATGCAACAAACAAAACAATAAAAAAAGTAGGAAAACAAAACAAAAAAACAAAATAATATGAAACTGAAAAAACAAAAAGAAGCATGAAAAAACAACAATAAAAAGGGTACACACAACTAATATAATTTGGCATGCCCAACATAATAAAAGGGAGAAACCCCAATAATTAAAACTTAAACAAAAAATAATAGGGTGCAACAACAATATAAGTCATGCAATAAAAACAACATTTTGGCTTTACCCAAACAAAAATTAAGTGGCATGCAACAAAACAAAAAACAATAAAATAAGTGGGGAAACCCAAACAAAAAGAATAAAATAAGCCCCTGAAACAATAATATAGGTAGGCACAACTCCAAAAAAAATAATAAGTGAAACCTAAAAAATAATATAAAAATCTTGCAATAAAATAAGTGGGCCCTGAACCACAAAAAAATAATAAAAGTGGGCCCCTGAACAACAATAATATAAGTAAGCTCAATAAAACAAAGCCACTTGTGCAAAAAAACTGTCACAAAAAGTTACTTTAAAAAGTGCCTTCATTAAAAACCACTCAAAATTTAAAAAAAAATAGTTATGAAAAAGAACATAATATAAAGGGGGTTTGCAAAAACAGTGTAATAAAAAAATTTTTAAAAAACAAATACTGCTGCTTCCCAACAGAATGGGGGCAATCAAAAAAATTAAACTCTATTTTGCTGACTCAGCCATCATTAAGTTGATACAGCCTCCAACAAAAAAAAACAAAAGCAAAAATTTTAAAAAACTACAAAATAATTTTAAAAAAGGACATAAACCACATAAAAAGCTGAATAACCAGTTATAACAATAAGATTTAAATCAACATTTATATGGACGTTTCATCTGCAACCAAACCCCACAAAAAAAAATGCTTCCCCCAACTTTTATTTAAAGGATGGTTTAAACGTTTAAAAATTAAAAAAACTAAAGCAATAAATTTAAAATTTAAAAAAAAAAATCTATAAAAAAACATTAAATTTTAGCCAAAAAAAAAATTTAAAAAAAAGCAACATAACAAATTTTTTCTAAAAATAAAAAAAAAAAAAAAATGACAAATATAAAAAAATTTTTTAAAACCCAAAAACAATTAACACTGTAATAAGGTAAAAAAAATTTTAAAAAAATTAATAAACATTCCCAAGGTTATTCAAAAGGGAATAAAAAGCTTTTAAAAATTATTAAAGCGTAACCCTTTTTTTTTTAAAAAATTCAAGAAAGGATTTTTTAAATACTCTACAAACGTCCACAAAAACCCAATAAACAACATAAATTTTTTCCAATTAAATCTAACCAAAATTATGGACAATTTTTTTTAAAATTAAAAATTATTAGCAAAAGTTTCGGGTCATTTTAAAAATTTACCTTACAACCTTCAATTTTTTAAAACATTTTAAATTTAAAAATATAAGAAAAGTGACACAAAAATTTCCAAAGTTTTTTAATAAAATTTGGAAAATTTAAAAATTTGTATCAGAAAAATGGGGGGGCCTACAAAAATTTTTGATTTCCATAATTTAAATTTTTTTTTAAAAACTTGGAACCATATTTGAAAAAAAACATTTTATTTTTAATAAAAACAGTTTAAATTGAATTTTCCCATTTTAAAGGGCATTAAAAGAAAAAATCATTTATATTTATGTTTCAGTTAATTTGGACACCCCAAATTTGACCAGAACATTAAAAAAAATTTTTTGGGCAAAAATTCAGGGATAGGCCAGGAAAATTAATTGAACAGACCCAAAATTTTTTTAAAAAGCTGCCTCAATAAATGTATTAACAAAAAAAAAAGGGCCCCCAAAAATTTTTCAAAAAAAAAAAATAAAAGGCAAAAAAAACAACAAAATTAATAAAAACCAAAAAAAATAAAAACCCCCAACCCCAAAAAAAAAAGTACCCAAAAAATAAAAATAATAGGAAAGAAACTGAAAAAAAAAATATAAGTAGACATGCAACCACAAAAATTAAAATAGGCAACCAAGAAAATAAACAATAAATAGTAGGATCAACCAAAAAAAAAATACAAAAAATAGAATGGCACAACAAAAAAAAAAAGCAGGACAAAACAACAATATATAATAGGCAAAAAAAAAATAAAGATTAACCCAAAAAACAATAAATAAGTGGGGACAACCCCAACAATTAATAAAAATTTTACCCAAAACAATAAATAAATGGCACACAACAAAAACAAAATTAAAAAGGCAACTTAACAAAAACAATATATGGTCAACTTCAAAAATAATAAATAACTGTTCAACAGTAATATAAATAGGGATGCCCGAAAAAAAATAAAGTGGCACAATTCAACAAAAAGATTATATAATAGATGCAAACAAAAAAAAATATAAGTAGGGATGCACCACAAACAATAATATAATGGATCAACCCAAACAAAAATAAAAACAACCCAAAACAAAATTAAGTAGGATGCAAACCCCAAAAAAATATAAAATGAACCTCAAAAAAAATAATATAAATAGGCATGGGAACCAACAAGGGAATAATTAATGCAGCAACAAAACAATAAATAATGGCAAAACCAACAAAATATAAGTAGGACAATCCCCAAAACAATAAAAAAAGTAGGCACAAAAAAAACAAAATTAAATGCAACAACAAAAAAAAATTAGGAAAATGCAAAAAAAAAAAAATATAATTTGGCATGCACCCAAAAATTAATAAAAGATGCAACTGCAAAAAAAAATAAAAAGGCATAACCCCAACAACAAAAAATAAAAGGCAGAACCCCAAAAAATATAAAACGCAACCAAACAAAAAATAAAAAGAACAAAAGTTGCAACAAAAAAAGTAAAATAATGGCCACCCCCAAAAAAAAAAGAAAAGAGGAACCAACAATATAAGTAGGGCCAACAACACAATATAAGTCAACAATCACAAAAAAATATATAAATAGGCATGCAACCAAAATAATAATAATATATTTGGGGGGAAAAAAACAATATATAAATAGGCAAGAACCAAACACAACAATAATAAAAAAAAACCCCAAAAAAAAAATAGGAGCAAAGAAACAAAAAAATTTTGAAACAAAAATAAAAAAGGGGAGAGGCAACAAAAAATAGAGGCATGCAACCACAAAAACGCAAAATATAAGTAGGCATGCAAATGAACAAAAATAAATAAGGGGGGAAAAAAAAAATAAATAGGCATTCCCCCAACAATACAGTAGGCATGCAAACCCCAACAATAAATAAGTAACCACCAACTTTAAAACAACATAAATAAATAGGCATGCACGAACAACAAAAATTAGAACTCAAAAAAAAAGGAAAAATGCACCCAAAAACAAAAAGAAAAACCCCCCCCAAAAAAAAAAAAACAAAAATAAAAAATAAAAACAACTAATATAATGGATAAACCCAAACATTTAAAATAAGGCATGAAACAAAAAAAAATATAAATGGGGATGCAATGGCAAAACAATAAAAGGAAACCAAAAAAAGAAAAAATTAGGTGCAACCACAACAAAATAAAATAGGCAACCAAATAAAAAAAAAATAATAGGCAGAACCAAAAAAAAATTAAAGGCAAACCCAAAACAACAGCAAAATATAAGTAGGGACACAACCAAAACAAAAAAAGGCCAACCAAAACAAAATATAATAGGGGAACCTCAACACAAATAAGGCTATCAAAAATAAAAAGTGGCACCCCCAAAAACAATAAAATAAGTAGGCACCAAAAAAGTAATATAAATAGGCATGCAAGGAAAAAACAGTAATAAAACAGCACTAAAACAAAAAAATAATATAAAGGGGAAGCAGCAACAATAAAAAAAAAAAACACAATGCACAACCCTTAAAAATAATAGGAAACCACCCAACAACAGAATATAAGAGGCAACCCCAAAAAAAATGATATAAATGGCAAAAACAACAAAAAAAAAAGGGGGGAACAAAATAATAATATAAGTGGGAACAACAAAAAAAAAAAAAAGTACTCAACAAAAAAACAATTAAATACATGGATGGAAAAAATCAAAGAAAGGCCCCCAAAAAAAAAGGGGGGAAAAGCTCCACAAATAATATAAATACATAAAAAAAAAAATGTAATTAGCAAATAACCCCAACAAATAAACATAGGATGTAACAACAACAATAATTAATAAGAAAATAAAAAACAAAAGTAAAATGGTGAATGCAAAACAATTAATACAATCTGAAAAAAAAAATAGGTTAAAAAAAGGAAAAGTGGAAACTGAAAAAATAATAAAGTGCAAAAAAAAATTTTTAAAAGGGGGAGGAAAAGTTTAAAAAGGAAAAAGCAAAAGTATCGAAGTAAGCCAAAAAAATTTGAAAATTTCAAAAAACAATAATTAAAATGGGAGAACCCCAAAAAGCAAATGAAGGAGGAATGCCCAAAAAATTTAATGTTTAAAAAAAAAAAATTGGGGGACACTGTAAAATTTGTGGAAAACCCAAAAAAAATAAAATTGTAGGTGTTCAAGTTTTAAAAAAGGGAAATTTTTTTAACATTTTTGCTGGGAGAGCCGTGGAAAATCCCTTTTTGGGAGGCCGGGGAAAATAAATTGTTTTTACAATTTTAGTTAAAAAATACATTTAAAAATAAAATTTTGGAGGGTAAAAAAGTAAAAATAGATGAAAAATGTAGAAATTACCTTTTAAAAAAAAAGGGGAATTATAAAATGGTTCAAAATTTGGATTTATGAAAAAGTAAATTGTTTTTTGGGCATTTGCATTTTCTCAAAAATTGTTTTTTGGGGGGGTGTGGGTGGTGAAGCTTTCTAAAAGGGAGGGTTTTTATGGGGGAAAGGGGGTTTTGGGTGGAGTGGATGGTATTGGGGGGGGTTGCAAGGGCATATCTGGCAAGTTTTTAAGTGTGCTTTTAGTAAGGATTTGAAGTGGGTGCAAAAAGTTACAGAGGTAATTGAGGATGGGAGGGAGTTCCAGAGTTTGGCTACAGTGCAGGAGAATAATGCTTCTCTAGCAGAGTTAATGGCTCTTGTGACCTGTAGGAGGTTTTTGTGGCTGGATCTTAGTGGTCTCGTGGTTATGTAGGGTTGGAGTAGATTCTGGAGAGATGGGACTTTTAGTGATTGGTTTATTAGTTTGTGGGCGAGTGCAAGTTGGTACCACTGAAGGTGGTGGGGGAGCTCTAGTCAGCCCATTTCTGCTAGTGAGAGACCGTGGTGAGTACGATAGGAAGCCCCTGTGGCAAATTTGGTGATTTTGTTGTAACAGGTTTCGAGCTTATTTAGGTCACATTGTCTAAGGTTAGTAAATATTGGAGAGGTGTAGAGTAGGGTAGAGATAAGATGAGAATTTGCTACTGAAATTTTAGCTGCTTTGGTATGTAGTTGCTGATTTCTATATAATGCTCCTAGTTTTTTGTGCACTTTTTTAATGGTCGTGGAAATGTGAATGTCAAACTTCAGTTTATTGTCTATTTCTACTCCTAGTAATTTTGTGCGTTTTGTAGGATGGATGGTGGTGGTGTCTTTTGCTGTGTTGTGAGAGCTGTCTAGGGTAAGTTTGGTCAGTTGGAAGATTTTGTTTTGTTTGGGTTGAGTATTAGTTGGGGATTGGATAACCAAGTTTCAATAGAGGAAAATGCTTCCTTTGTGACTTTTTGCAGTTTGGGTATGGAGTGGGCTGTGCAGATGATGGTTGAGTCATCTGCATATTGTATGAGTGTGCCATGTGTTGTGGATGAGACTAGATTATTGGTGAAAATAGAGAAAGGTAGGGGTCCCAGGATGGACCCTTGTGAAACCCCTATGGAGACTGGTAGTTGGGGGGGATAGGTCGTCCTGCCAAACAACTGCTTGCTGGCGGTCAGATAGGTAACTCTGAAACACGGGTTGAGAGACAGACAGGTTATTGAGAAGAGAGATGAGTTGTTTGTGTGGGACCATGTCAAAAGCTTTAGAGAGGTCTAGGAAGGTAGCTGAGGAGAGATAACCAGCATTTTTATTTTGTAGGATAAGTGTTAGAGAAAGAGAGTAAGGTGGTGGTGGTGCTATGGTTAGGTCGGAAACCGTGTTGTGTGTTGGAGAGGAGGTTGTTAGCAAGGAGGTTATCTGAGACTTGAGAATGAATGCATCTCTCTAGTATTTTGGAGAGTGGTGAGAGAATAGCTATGGGGCGGTAACTGGTTAGATCTGTGGAGGGGCCGCCTTTGCGTAGGGGAATTATATGTGAAACTTTCCATAGTGTGGGAACATAACTTCCTGACAGAGATCTGTTAATTATGTGTGAGACTTTCCATAGTGTGGGAACATAACTTTCTAACAGAGATCTGTTAATTATGTGTGAGACTTTACACAGTGTGGAAACATAACTTCCTGACAGAGATCTGTTAATTATGTGCGAGACTTTCCATAGTGTGGGGACATAACTTTCTGACAGAGATCTGTTAATTATGTGTGTGACTTTCCACAGTGTGGGAACATAACTTTCTGACAGAGATCTGTTAATTATGTGTGAGACTTTCCATAGTGTGGGAACATAACTTTCTGAAGGAGATCTGTTAATTATGTGTGAGACTTTCCATAGTATGGCAACATAACTTTCTGACAGAGATCTGTTAATTATGTGTGAGACTTTCCATAGTGTGGGAACATAACTTTCTGACAGAGATCTGTTAATTATGTGTGAGACTTTCCATAGTGTGGGGACATAACTTTCTGACAGAGATCTGTTAATTATGTGAGACTTTCCATAGTGTGGGAACATAACTTTCTGACAGAGATCTGTTAATTATGTGTGAGACTTTCCATAGTGTGGGAACATAACTTTCTGACAGAGATCTGTTAATTATGTGTGAGACTTTCCACAGTGTGGGAACATAACTTTCTGGCAGAGATCTGTTAATTATGTGTGAGACTTTCCATAGTGTGGGGACATAACTTTCTGACAGAGATCTGTTAATTATGTGTGAGACTTTCTACAGTGTGGGAACATAACTTTCTGACAGAGATCTGTTAATTATTTGTGAGACTTGCCATAGTGTGGGGACATTACTTTCTGACAGAGATCTGTTAATCAAGAGTGATACTGGGTAGACCAGAGCGTCAGCTGCAAGGTGAAGATATTCACTTGGGAGGTTGTCTGCTGCTAATCTGGTGGGTTTAAGTTTAGTTAATAGTTGTTTTATTTTGGAGGTAGGAACAGGAGAGAAAGAGAAGCTAGTGGGGAGATTGTTAGTTGTAGTTAATGGTGTGGGTTTATGGGGGCGTTGTGTTGTCTAGCTAGTGATAGTATGGTTTGTGGGAAGTGATTGTTGAAAGAGGTATCAATATTTTCAGAGGAGTGAGTTAAGTTAGGAGTGGGTGTACTTACTTTACCTGGGTGGAGGATGGAGTTTATTGCGGACCAGAATTGTTTGGGGTTATGTTGGGAGGAGGTAAGGGCAGACTGGTAGTCCTGGATTTTGTCCTGTTTTATAAGCTTTTTGGTTCTATTGCATAGTTCTAGGAATTTTTGCTTCGTAGAGGGTTTTGTTGGTTTTGCGCCAATTGCCCCAGGCTTTATCCCTGTTTTTCATTTCAGACTTAGTGTTTTTTTTTGTAGCCATGGGGATGGTTGGGCTCTAGTTCAGGAATGTCTTATGGGGGTGTGGTAATTAAGGATGCTTAGGAATGTTTTATGAAAGTAATCAACTGCATCATCTAGTGTGAGGTATTTTAGAGGTTGCCAGTTACAGTCTTTTAGGGATGAGCTGAATGAGAGAAGGTTGAAGTTAGTTTTTTGGCATATTTGAGGGTAGATGATGGGTTTCACTTTACAAAGGTGTTTCCTTAGTAGGAAGGTTGGGGAGTGATCACTGACACTGTCAGATAGACAGCCTGCTATATATATAACTGGGGGCTGTTTTTGACTAGTATCCAATCAAGGGTAATTGAGGATGGGAGGGAGTTCCATAGATTGGTTATAGTGCAGGAGAATAATGCTTCTCCAGCAGAGTTAATGGCTCTTGTGACCTGTAGGAGGTTTTTGTGGCTGGATCTTAGTGGTCTCGTGGTTATGTAGGGTTGGAGTAGATTCTGGAGAGATGGGACTTTTAGTGGTTGGTTTATTAGTTTGTGGGCGAGTGCGAGTTGGTACCACTGAAGGTGGTGGGGGAGCTCTAGTCAGCCCATTTCTGCTAGTGAGAGGCAGTGGTGAGTATGATAGGAAGCCCCTGTGGCAAATTTGGTGATTTTGTTGTAACAGGTTTCGAGCTTATTTAGGTCACATTGTCTAAGGTTAGTAAATATTGGAGAGGTGTAGAGTAGGGTAGAGATAAGATGAGAATTTGCTACTGAAATTTTAGCTGCTTTGGTATGTAGTTGCTGATTTCTATATAATGCTCCTAGTTTTTTGTGCACTTTTTTAGTGGTTGTGGAAATGTGAATGTCAAAGTTCAGTTTATTGTCTATTTCAACTCCTACTAATTTTGTGTGTTTTGTAGGATGGATGGTGGTGGTGTCTTTTGCTGTGTTGTGAGAGCTGTCTAGGGTAAGTTTGGTTGGTTGGAAGATTTTGTTTTGTTTGGGTTGAGTATTAGTTGGGGATTGGATAACCAAGTTTCAATAGAGGAAAATGCTTCTGTGTTACTTTTTGCAGTTTGGGTATGGAGTGGGCTGTGCAGATGATGGTTGAGTCATCTGCATATTGTATGAGTGTGCCATGTGTTGTGGCTGAGGCTAGAATGTTGGTGAAAATAGAGAAAGGTAGGGGTCCCAGGATGGACCCTTGTGGAACCCCTATGGAGACTGGTAGTTGGGGGGGATAAGTCGTCCTGCCAAACAACTGCTTGTTGGCGGTCAGATAGGTAACTCTGAAACCAGTTAATGACTGGTTGAGAGATGGATAGGTTATTGAGAAGAGAGATGAGTTGTTTGTGTGGGCCATGTCAAAAGCTTTAGAGAGGTCTAGGAAGGTAGCTGAGGAGAGATAACCTGCATTTTTATTTTGTAGGATAGTGTTAGAGAAAGAGAGTAAGGCGGTGGTGGTGCTATGGTTAGGTCGGAAACCGTGTTGTGTGTTGGAGAGGAGGTTGTTAGCAAGGAGGTGATCTGAGACTTGAGAATGAATGCATCTCTCTAGTATTTTGGAGAGTGGTGAGAGAATAGCTATGGGGCGGTAACTGGTTAGATCTGTGGAGGGGCCGCCTTTGTGTAGGGGAATTATATGTGAGACTTTCCATAGTGTGGGAACATAACTTCCTGACAGAGATCTGTTAATTATGTGCGAGACTTTCCATAGTGTGGGGACATAACTTTCTGACAGAGATCTGTTAATTATGTGTGTGACTTTCCACAGTGTGGGAACATAACTTTCTGACAGAGATCTGTTAATTATGTGTGAGACTTTCCACAGTGTGGGGTCATAACTTTCTGACAGAGATCTGTTAATTATGTGTGAGACTTTCCACAGTGTGGGAACATAACTTCCTGACAGAGATCTGTTAATTATGTGTGAGACTTTCCATAGTGTGGGGACATAACTTTCTGACAGAGATCTGTTAATTATGTGTGTGACTTTCCACAGTGTGGGAACATAACTTTCTGACAGAGATCTGTTAATTATGTGTGAGACTTTCCACAGTGTGGGAACATAACTTTCTGAAGGAGATCTGTTAATTATGTGTGAGACTTTCCATAGTATGGCAACATAACTTTCTGACAGAGATCTGTTAATTATGTGTGAGACTTTCCATAGTGTGGGAACATAACTTTCTGACAGAGATCTGTTAATTATGTGTGAGACTTTCCACAGTGTGGGGACATAACTTTCTGACAGAGATCTGTTAATTATGTGCGAGACTTTCCATAGTGTGGGAACATAACTTTCTGACAGAGATCTGTTAATTATGTGTGAGACTTTCCATAGTGTGGGAACATAACTTTCTGACAGAGATCTGTTAATTATGTGTGAGACTTTCCACAGTGTGGGAACATAACTTTCTGTCAGAGATCTGTTAATTATGTGTGAGACTTTCCATAGTGTGGGAACATAACTTTCTGACAGAGATCTGTTAATTATGTGTGAGACTTTCCACAGTGTGGGAACATAACTTTCTGACAGAGATCTATTAATTATGTGTGAGACTTTCCATAGTATGGGAACATAACTTTCTGTCAGAGATCTGTTAATCAAGAGTGATACTGGGTAGGCCAGAGTGTCAGCTGCAAGGTGAAGGTATTCACTTGGGAGGTTGTCTGCTGCTAATCTGGTGGGTTTAAGTTTAGTTAATAGTTGTTTTATTTTGGAGGTAGGAACAGGAGAGAAAGAGAAGCTAGTGGGGAGATTGTTAGTAGTAGTTAATGGTGTGGGTTTATGGGGGGGTTGTGTTGTCTAGCTAGTGATAGTATGGTTTGTGTGAAGTGATTGTTGAAAGAGGTATCAGTATTTTCAGAGGAGTGAGTTAAGTTAGGAGTGGGTGTACTTACTTTACCTGGGTGGAGGATGGAGTTTATTGAGGACCAGAATTGTTTGGGGTTATGTTGGGAGGAGGTAAGGGCAGGCTGGTAGTCCTGGATTTTGTCCTGTTTTATACGCTTTTTGGTTCTATTGCATAGTTCTAGGAATTTTTGCCTAGTAGAGGGTTTTGTTGGTTTTGCACCAATTGTCCCAGGCTTTATCCCTGTTTTTCATTTCAGACTTAGTGTTTTTTTGTAGCCATGCGGATGGTTGGGCTCTAGTTCAGGAATGTCTTATGGGGTTGTGGTAATTAAGGATGCTTAGGAATGTTTTATGAAAGTAGTCAACTGCATCATCTAGTGTGAGGTATTTTAGAGGTTGCCAGTTACAGTCTTTTAGGGATCAGCTGAATGAGAGAAGGTTGAAGTTAGTTTTTTGGCATATTTGACGGTAGATGATGGGTTTCACTTTATAAATGTGTTTCCTTAGTAGGAAGGTTGGGAAGTGATCACTGACGCTGTCAGATAGACAGCCTGCTATATATATAACTGGGGGCTGTTATTAACTAGTATCCAATCAAGGGCAGTGTGTTTGTTGGAGTTTTTATTTATCCTAGTAGGTGACTGGACTAGTTAGGTGAAGCCATGAAGGTTTACACGATGGGTTGGGTGATTTCTAGAACAGGATTGCCAGTCAGTGTTGAAGTCTCCTAGAATAAATGTTTCTTGGGGTAGGTGGTGGGTAGTCCAGCTGAGGAGATTTTCAAGTGGAGGGATGTTTTGGCCAGGTGGGAAGTAGCAACCTATTATGTTTAGGGTTTTATTTTGGTTTATTTTAAGGTCGGTATATATTATTCCTTCCTTACCTATTTGGGGAGCTGCTAACTTTAAGATCTGGATGTCTAGATGCTGTTTAAATATTATAGCTATACCACCTCCTTTGTTGTTTAGTCGGTCTACTCTTAGCATATTGTAACCGGTAGGAAGGATTTGTTCATTAGTAATGTGTGGTTTTAACCATATTTCTGTAAGGATCACTACATCAGGGGAGTAGAAGTCTAGGGTGGCATGGAATTCATGCACCTTGTTGCATATACTTCTAATATTTAGGCTTAGAAGGAAGTCAGTTGGCTGTCTATTGGCTGTGATTTGGGAGAAGATGTGGTTTGTAGTCTGATTATGAGGGGAGGGGTTGGAGATCGAGGGGCCAGGACTGGGATGGATGTCTCTACTGAGTGCTAGGTTGGATATGGATGAGATTATTAGTTTTATCAATTTCTGTATATGCTTGCTTATAAGGGAATTTTTTTTATTATGTTCTGTGGGTAATAGGTATGGTGGTAGGGTTATGTTAAGTTGTGGGTTGTTTTTAGTTTAGGTATTGTGGTCTGTAGTCTATATAGAGGGTGTATCGGGAAGGTTGTTGACCTGATGGGAGAGTAGAGGTGGGAAATGAGTGGTGGTGTGTGTGGTACAGTGGTAGTGGTTGAGTGTGGGAATGGTGGAGGTTTGGTAAGAGGTGATGTTTGCAATGAGTGTGCATGCAGTGAGTATAGGTATGGTGTGCTTGTACATATTAGCTGAGTAGGAGGGATAGTAGTGAGAAGCTGTAGAAGGAAGTATAGGTGTAGTGATGTTATAGGCTGTTTGAAAGGTAGGAGTGGTTACTGTTTGTAATAAAGGTAGGACCAGTGGGTGCAGTTGGGAATTGGGGGCAGGGAGGGGAGCATAGCGGGCAGTAGATGAAGGAAGACTATCAGTAGGTTTAGGGGACAATTTAAAGGGAAAAAGCTAGTAAAATACAACCATAATACAAGGTAGGATAGACCGTTCCATGGCATTTTTGTTTTGAGCCCTTATGGAGTACTGAGAGATGGGTAGAAGAAATACAGGGTTTAATAAAAATAATTAAGTGTTCTGTATAGGGTTTCAATAGTTGGGAGAGAATGGAAAAATGCTGAGAGAGAGAGGAATTGTTCAGCTGGTTGTTTAAGCTACAGTGCTCAACAGGGTTTCCTAGGTACACTGCCTAAATAACAGGACAGTTTAATATATTGTTACAGGTTTGGAATTTACAGAAACATCTAACATACATGCAGATGCTAAAACAACAATAATATAAGTAATCACGCAACCACAAAAACAACAATAATATAAGTAGGCAGGCATCCTAAACAGCATTAATATACATAGGCATGCAACGTCAAAAGCAAAAATAATATAAATAGGTTTGCAACTGGAACAACGATGTACGTAGGCATGTAACAGCAACAACAAAACAATAAAATAAGTAGGCACGCAACCAAGCCAACAAGAATATAAGTAGGCATGGCATAAGTGGGCATACAATAATATAAGTAGGTACACAACTGCAAAGACAACAATAATATACGTAAGCATGCAGCCTCAAAAACAACAATAATATAAATAGGCTCCCAACTGGAACAACAACATTGTAAATAAGCACGTAACAGCAACAACAAAACAATAAAATAAGTAGGCATGCAACCACAACAACAAGAATATAAGTAGGCATGCATCTGCAACAACAATAATATAAGTAGGTACACAACCACAAAATAATAGAAGTATAGAGTAGCATGAAACCTCAACAACAATGATATAAGTAGGCATACAACCACAAAAACAACAATAATATAAGCAGGCAGGCATCCTAAACAGCATTAATATACATAGGCATGCAACCTCAAAAGCAAAAATAATATAAATAGGTTTACAACTGGAACAACAATGTACGTAGGCATGTAACAGCAACAACAAAACAATAAAATAAGTAGGCACGCAACCAAGCCAACAAGAATATAAGTAGGCATGCAGCTGCAACAACAATAATATAAGTAGGTACACAACTGCAAAGACAACAATAATATACGTAAGCATGCAGCCTCAAAAACAACAATAATATAAATAGGCTCCCAACTGGAACAACAACATTGTAAGTAAGCACGTAACAGCAACAACAAAACAATAAAATAAGTAGGCATGCAACCACAACAACAAGAATATAAGTAGGCATGCATCTGCAACAACAATAATATAAGTAGGTACACAACCACAAAAATAACAATAATATAAGTAGGCATGCAACCTCAACAACAATGATATAAGTAGGCATACAACCACAAAAACAACAATAATATAAGCAGGCAGGCATCCTAAACAGCATTAATATACATAGGCATGCAACCTCAAAAGCAAAAATAATATAAATAGGCTTGCAACTGGAACAACAACAATGTACGTAGGCATGTAACAGCAACAACAACAAAACAATAAAATACGTAGGCACGCAACCACACCATGAAGAATATAAGTAGGCATGCAGCTGCAACAACAATAATATAAGTAGGTACACAACTGCAAAGACAACAATAATATACGTAAGCATGCAGCCTCAAAAACAACAATAATATAAATAGGCTCCCAACTGGAACAACAACATTGTAAGTAAGCCCGTAACAGCAACAACAAAACAATAAAATAAGTAGGCATGCAAGCACAACAACAATAATATAAGTAGGCATGCATCTGCAACAACAATAATATAAGTAGGTACATAACCACAAAAACAACAATAATATAAGTAGGCATGCAACCTCAACAACAATGATATAAGTAGGCATACAATCACAAAAACAATAATAATATAAGTAGGCAGGCATCCTAAACAGCATTAATATACATAGGCATGCAACCTCAAAAGCAAAAATAATATAAATAGGCTTGCAACTGGAACAACAACATTGTAAGTAAGCACGTAACAGCAACAACAAAACAATAAAATAAGTAGGCATGCAACCACAACAACAAGAATATAAGTGGGCGTGCATCTGCAACAACAATAATATAAGTAGGTACACAACCACAAAAAACAACAATAATATAAGTAGGCATGCAAGTGAAAGAGTAATATAAATAGGCATGCAACCACACCAAAATCAATAATACAACTAGAAACACAGCTGGAACAACAAAACAATAACAACAGTAAAATAAGTCTTAACACAGCCACAACAACAATAATATAAGTAGGCATGCAACTGCAACAACACTAATGTAAATAGGCAAGTAACATCAGCCACAGTAATATCAGTAGGCATGCATCTGCAGCAACAATAATATAAGTAACCACGCAACTGCAAAACAACAATAATATAAATAAGCACACAACCTGAACAGCAATATAAGTAGGCAGGCAACTGCAACAACAAATGAAAATATAAGTAGGCATGGATCCACAACAACAAGAATATAAGTTGGCACACAACAGCAAAAACAATAATATAACTCGGCAAATAACCTCAAGAACATTAATATAAGTAGGCAGGCAAATGCTAAAACAACAATAATTTAAGTAGGCAAGCAACCTCAGCAACAGTAGTATAGCTAGGCATGCAACCACAACAACAATAATTTAAGTAGGCACACAGCCACATAAACAATAATAATATAACTAGGCATGCAACCTCAACAATATTAAGATAAATAGTGAAACAACTGCAAAAACAACAATAATATAAATAGACACATAACCGGAACAACAATGTAACTAGGCTAGCAACAGCAATAACAAAACAATAAAATAAGTAGGCACACAACACCAACAAGAATATAAGAAGGCAAGAAACCTCAACAACATTACTATAAGTAAACATGAAATGCAACCACAAAAATAATAATAATATAAGTAGGTATGCAACCTCAACAACAGTAATATAAGCAGGCATGCAACTGCAACAAAAATAATATGTGTAGGCATGCAACTGCAAAAACAATATAAGTAGGCATGCAGCCTTAAGAACATTAATATAAGTAGACATGCAAACACTAAAACAACAGTATGAGTAGTCATGCAAGCACAATAATAATATAAGTAGGTAAGCAACCAGAAAAAACAACAATAATGTAAGTAGGCATACAAACTCAACAACATTAATATAAGTAGGCACTCAACCTCAAAAACAAGAATAATATAAATAGGCTTGCAACTGGAACAACAATGTACATAGGCATGTAACAGCAACAACAAAACAATAAAATAAGTAGGCACACAACTACACCAACAAGAATATAAGTAGGCATGCAGCTGCAACAACTATAATATAAGAAGGTACACAACTGCAAAAACAACAATAATATAAGTAAGCATGCAGCCTCAAAAACAATAATATAAATAGGCTCCCAACTGGAACAACAACATTGTAAGTAAGCCCGTAACAGCAACAACAAAACAATAAAATAAGTAGGCATGCAACCACAACAACAAGAATATAAGTAGACATGCATCTGCAACAACAATAATATAAGCAGGTACACAACCACAAAAACAACAATAATATAAATAGGCATGGAACCACAAAAACAACAATAATATAAGTAGGCAGGCATCCTAAACAGCATTAATATACGTAGACATGCAACCTCAAAAGCAAAAATAATATAAGTAGGCTTGCAACTGGAACAACAACATTGTAAGTAAGCATGTAACAGCAACAACAAAACAATAAAATAAGTAGGCATGCAACCACAACAACAAGAATATAAGTGGGCATGCATCTGCGACAACAATAACATAAGTAGGTACACAACCACAAAAACAACAATAATATAAGTAGGCATGCAACATCAACAACAGTGATATAAGTAGGCATGCAACCGCAAAAACAGTAATACAAATAGGCATGCAACCTCAACAGCAATAATATAAGTAGGTATGCAAGTGAAAGAGTAATATAAATAGGCATGCAACCACACCAAAATCAATAATACAACTAGAAACACAGCTTGAACAACAAAACAATAACATAAGTAGGGTTGCAACTGCAGCAACAATAAAATAAGTAGGCATGCAACTGCAGCAACCAGTACAATATAAGTAGGAATGTGACCGCAACAACAATAATATAAGTAAACATCCAATTTCAACAGTATTAATAATATAACTGGCAAGCAACCAGAATAAAATTAATAATATAAGTAGGCCTGCAACCATGGCAACAGCAGTAATATAAGTAGGCATGCAATGTCAACAAAAAACAATATAAGTAGGCAGGCAGATGGAACAACATCAATGCAAGTAGTCATGCAACCACAACAACAGTAAAATAAGTCTTAACACAGCCACAACAACAATAATATAAGTAGGCATGCAACTGCAACAACACTAATGTAAATAGGCAAGTAACATCAGCCACAGTAATATCAGTAGGCATGCATCTGCAGCAACAATAATATAAGTAACCATGCAACTGCAAAAACAACAATAATATAAGTAATCACGCAACCTGAACAGCAGCAATATAAGTAGGCAGGCAACTGCAACAACAAATGAAAATATAAGTAGGCATGGATCCACAACAACAAGAATATAAGTTGGCACGCAACAGCAAAAGCAATAATATAACTCGGCATGTAACCTCAAGAACATTAATATAAGTAGGCAGGCAAATGCTAAAACAATAATCTAAGTAGACAAGCAACCTCAACAACAGTAGTATAGCTAGGCATGCAACCACAACAACAATAATTTAAGTAGGCATGCAGCCACAAAAACAATAATAATATAACTAGGCGTGCAACCTCAACAATATTAAGATAAATAGCGAAACAACTGCAAAAACAACAATATAAATAGACACATAACCGGAACAACAATGTAACTAGGCTACCAACAGCAATAACAAAACAATAAAATAAGTAGGCACACAACCACAACACCAACAAGAATATAAGTAGGCAAGAAACCTCAACAACATTACTATAAGTAAACATGCAATGCAACCACAAAAAGAATAATAATATAAGTAGGTATGCAACCTCAACAACAGTAATATAAGCAGGCATGCAACTGCAACAAAAATAATATGAGTAGGCATGCAGCCTCAAGAACATTAATATAAGTAGACATGCAAACACTAAAACAACAATATGAGTAGTCATGCAAGCACAACAATAGTAATATAAGTAGATAAGCAACCAGAAAAAACAACAATAATGTAAGTAGGCATACAAACTCAACAACATTAATATAAGTAGGCACTCAACTGCAAAAACAAGAATAATATAAATAGACATGCAACCAGAACAACAACAATGTAACTCGGGATGCAACAGCACCAACAAAACAATAAAATAAGTAGGCATGCAACCACATCAGCAACTAGAATATAAGTAGACATGCAACTGTAACTACAATAACATAACTAGGTAGGCAACTGCAAAAACAACAGTGAAATAAGTAGGTATGCAACCTCAACAACATTAGTATAAGTAGGCATGCAAACACAAAAACATTAATATAAGTAGGCATGCAAGCTCAACAAGATTAATATTTGTAGGCACATAACTGCAACAACAATAATATAAGTAGGCATTCAACCTCAAAATCAATAATATAAATAGGCACACAACTGGAACAACAACAATGTAAGTAGCCATGCAACAGCAAAAAAATATATAAAATAAGTAGGCATGCAACCACAACAACAACAAAAATATAAGTAAGCATGCATATGCAACAAGAATAATATAAGTAGGCACACAACCACAAAAACAACAATATAAGAGCAACCTCAACAACATTAATGTAAGTAGGCATGCAACTGCAAAAACAATAATATAAGTAGCATGCAACCTCAGCAACAATAATATAAATAGGGATGCAACCTCAAAAATAATATAAGTAGGCACACAACTGCAACAACAATAACATAAGTAGGTACGCAACTGTAAAAACAACAACAATAAAGTAGTCATGCAACCTCAACAACAGTAATACAAGTAGGCACGGAGTGGCAACAACAATAAAATAACTAGGCATGCAACTGCAACAACCAGAAAAATAGGCATGAAACCACAACTACAACAATAAGTAGGTACACAACCGCAAAAACAAGAATAAAAGTAGGCATGCAACCACAAAAACGATAATATAAGTAAGCACGCAACCACAACAACAGTAGTATAAGTATGCACACAACTGCAAGAACAACAATAATATAAGTAGGGATACAACCTCAACAGCATTAATGTAAGTAGGCATGCAACCATAAAAACAATATGTGCAGCCTCAACAACAGTAATGTAAGTAGGCATGCACCACAACAAAACAATATGAGTAGCCACTCAACTACAAAAACAACAATAATATAAGTAGGCATGCAACTGCAACAACAATAAGTAGGGAAGCAACTGCAACAACAATAATATAAGTAGGCATGGAACTGCAACAATAATGAAAATAGGCATGTTACTTAAAAAACAATAATATAGGTAAGCATGCAACTGCAAAAACAGCAGTAATATAGACATGCAACCAGAACAAGAGCAATATAAGTAGGCATGCAATAGCAACAACAAAACAATAAAATAAGTAGGCATGCAACCACATCAACAACTAGAATGTAAGTAGACATGCAACTGCAACTACAATAATATAACTAGGTAGTCAACCACAAAAACAACAGTAAAACAAGTAGGTATGCAACCTCAACAACGTTAGTATAAGTAGGCATGCAAACACAAAAACATTAATATAAGTAGGTATGCAAGCTCAACAAGAATAATATTTGTAGGCACACAACTGCAACAACAATAATATAAGTAGGCATTCAACCTCAAAAACAATAAAATAAATAGGCACACAACTGGAACAACAACAATGTAAGTAGCCATGCAACAGCAAGAAAAACATATATAAAATAAGTAGGCATGCAACCACAACAACAAAAATATAAGTAAGCATGCGTCTGCAACAAGAATAATAAAAGTAGGCACACAACTGCAAAAACAATATAAGAGCAACCTCAACAACATTAATATAAGTAGGCATGCAACTGCAAAAACAATAATATAAGTAGCATGCAACCTCAACAACAATAATATAAATAGGGATGCAACCTCAACAACAATAATATAAGTAGGCACACAACTGCAACAACAATAACATAAGTAGGTACACAACTGTAAAAACAACAACAATATAAGTAGTCGTGCAACCTCAACAACAATAATATAAATAGGCATGCAATCTCAACAACAATAATAGAAATAGGCATGCAAAGGCAACAACAATAAAATAACTAGGCATGCAACTGCAACAATCAGCAAAATAGACATGAAACCACAACAACAATAATATAAGTAGGTACACAACCACAAAAACAACAATAATATAAGTAGGCATGCAACTACAAAAATGATAATACAAGTAAGTGCACAACCACAACAACAATAGTATAAGTATGTACACAACTGCAAGAACAACAATAATATAAATAGGGATGCAACCGCAACGATAAGTAGGGATGCAAATGCAACAATAATAATATAAGTAGGCATGGAACTGCAACAACAATAATGAAAATAGGCATGTTACCTCAAAAACAATAATATAGGTAAGCATGGAACTGCAAAGACAGCAGTAATATAAATAGACATGCAACCAGAACAAGAGCAATATAAGTAGGCATGCAACTGCAACAACAAAACAATAATATAAGTATGCATGCAACCACAACAGCAAGAATATAAGTAGGCATGCAGCCACAAGAACACTATTATAAGTAGGCATGCAAGCACAAAAACAACAATATAAGTAGGCAAGCAACCTCAATAACATTAATATAAGTAGACATGAAAACACTAAAACAACAATAATAATAAGTAGGCATGCAACCTCAACATCAATAATGTAAGCAGGCATACAAGGGCAACAACAGTAATATAAGTAGGGAAGCAACCACAAAAAACAGTAATGATATAATTAGGCAAGCTTCCGCAACAACCATAATATAAGTAAGCATGCAACCACAAAAATAACAATAATATAAATAGGCATGCAACCTCAGCAACATTAATATAAGTAAGCACACAACTGGAAAAACAACAGTAATAGAAAGAGGCATGCAAATAGAACAACAATGCAACTAGGCATGAAACTACAACAAAAGAATAAAATAAGTAGGCACACAACCACAACAGAAACAAGAATAGAAATAGGCATGCAACTGCAACAACATTAATATAAGTATTTACACAACTGCCAAAACAATATAAGTAGAATGCAGCAAAGAAACTGGCAGAATAAATAAAATAAACCAGTTTAATAATAGGTTAATGCTTTCACATCAGACAAGATGCTTCATCAGACCATAAAATCAATTTACATCACTTTCTACATAAAGCTGATATAGCAATTAATCAATTAACCCCCATATACTGTTAAAGAGACGTACTACATATACAACACATTACACATATAAAAATAATAAAACAGTTTAAAAAATGTGCATGTGTGTGTATATATATATATATATATATATATATATATATATATGTGTGTGTGTATAAAGTACTATAAATTATATGTGTATGTGTGTATATATATATATATATATATATATATATATATATATATATCTATATATATATATATATATAATGCTCCATAGTGACCAGTATTCATTTAAAAAAATGTACTTTCAAATAGGGTTTAATAGATGCTCTATCATTCAAACTAGGTGTGAGATCTGCTTGTAGCTCTACTATCTATTTTAATTCACATTGTTAATTTAGGTTTTTAATGTCCCCCAGTCTTAAGCTCTCAAAAACACATTCATAGGTTCATACTAGGCTATCTGCCCTAGGGCATTTATAAGCCTAGCCAGAGTGTGTTTGGCTTTACACCATTTTAAATTAATTTTGCTATGCCCTTTTTCGAGGTTAGTATACTGTGCCTCTGTCTAACAGTGACACAGAAGTGATACCCGGGGTAAACCTATGATCTCCCATCCACTCATCAAGATTCTTCTTGAAGAGAGTCAATGAGGGACTCTGCCTAACCTGGACTGAGATTTTATTCCAGAGTGAAGGGAGCCTCTGGGTTATGAATCTGTCCCTCCAGCATGTCCTATTTATTTCAGCGCTGAGGTTCAAGTCTCTCGAGTGCATAGCTCGATGGGATTTGGATTTTCTGAGGTGCAGCATGTCCATTAATTCCGGGTTGGACATGGCTTTATACATCAGGCACAGATCGCCTCTGAGCAGGCAGTATGCCACTGAGTAGAGCTGGAGTTTCTTTAACGGGGCAGCATATTGCATCTGTTTGAGCCCTTTGATCCTCTTGGTGAGGTACTTTTGGGGTCTTTCCATTTGCTGCAGTTGTCTGGTAAGGTACATCCCAAAAGGGGCATTGTACTCAATTATGGGCCTGATGAGGGATGAGTAAAGAGGCACGATGACCTCCCCTGATCTAGATGTGAATCCCTTCATGATTAGGTGGGCTATATAAAATGTTTTTCTAACCACTTTGGCCACGTGGTTGTCAAATGAGAGATTGCTATCAACTTGGGTCCCCAGGTCCCTAATTACTTCTTCTGTACTTAATGGATTACCACCTATGTGGTAATTTGTGGGCACTTTGTTTTTGCCAGAGGGGATGACTATACACTTTTTGGCGTTTAACTTGAGCCCATGGCTCTGGCACCAGTTGTCTGTTTCTATGAGACCCTTTTGGAGGATGCTTGTGTTGGCTGGAGAGTCTATTATGGCACCCAGTATGCAGTCATCTGCGAGCGTGGTCAGCCACAGTCCTTCCGTGTTGGCCTGTACCACCGAGAAATATATACCGAACAAGAGAGGTCCCAGGACTGAGCCTTGTGGGATGCCACTTGTAACTGGTTTGGAGTCTGACATGGCTCCAGCAATTCTAACCATGTGGGTCCTGTCCTTGAGCCAGTTTGCAACCCATCTAGTGACATAGGGGTTTATATTTAAGCTGGTGAGCTTATCTATAATGCCCGAGTGGTGTATTGTATTGAAGGCTTTTGCGAGGTCCAGGTAGGCTGTGTGGACCACCTTCCCCTTGTCAATGGCCTTGGTGACTGTTTCAAAGAAACTGACCAGGTTTAAGAGGCAGGATCTGCCCTTAACAAAGCAGAACTGGGTAGGATCCAATGTCTGTAGGTCCCCAATATCTTTATTTATGAAGTCCATGATGATCCTTTCCATAGCTTTGCAGACCAAGCTAGTCAGGCTTATGGGGCAATAGTTTCCAGGATCCGTTGAGGCACCACCTTTGTGGAGAGGGACCACTGTTGCTGTACGCCACTCTTTGGGTACATATCCTGTAGTAAGGCGGAGATTGAACAGTAGTTTTAGGTTTGGGGTTAGCTCTTCTTGGAGTTCATGTAAGATACAGCCCGGGACGCCATCTGGTCCCATTGATGCAGCTCTTACCTGAGCATCTGAGATGTCAAGGGGGCAGCACTCTGCTGGGATAGATATTTGCCCTTTTGGTGGGGGGGGGGAGAAGTTTGCGCTGAACCTGTCAGCTAGGATGTTGGCAATGTCTGTGGGTTTGGTGTATTTTTTGTCATTTTGGACTAATTCTGAGCATATCTGGGAATTCCCACCCAGGTTCCTAACATAACTAAAGAAAGCCTTGTGATTATCCTTAGTGCCCTGTGCAATTTTTCTCTCGAAGATGGCCTTAGACAATTTTATGAGTGCCCATAGTTTTTTGCTAATACTGATCAGAGATGCCTTCCTTTTTGGGGATTTTGCTCCATCATGTAGTAGCTTCCTCCTTCTATTGTATAGTTTGTTTATGGCTGGGGTCCACCAGACAGGACGTCTGCCTTTGGAGGATTGGGTCTTGGTTTTATGTGGGATTGCATGATCCATGCATTCCTGAAGGTGTGCATAGAATGCATTTATAAAGGATTCTGCAGTCTGGGACGTATTTTCCACAGGCCCAGGGGCTTTGAAGGATTCCACCACAGTTTTGAGGAGTGTGAAATTTGCTTTAGAAAAGTTTTTCATTGTGGTTTTCTGGGCAGGGGGTGGGGTCGGGATGTGAATATCCAGTGAGATTAGTTTATGGTCTGATCTTACCAGTGAGGGATACACTTCTGGTCTGGAGCATAGTGTCCCCATGTTGGTGATGATCAGGTCCATTATGTTTTCCCCTCTTGTGGGAGTGGTAACAAGTTGTTCCATAGCATTTGAGTTTATAAATTCTAGGAACCTTTGGGCTAGGGTGTTGGAGCTAGAGTAATGCTCCCAGTCTATGTTTGGGTAGTTGAAGTCGCCCAATATAATGGTGTTTGGAGAGACCTTCATATTTTCCAGTGTTCAGGCTGAGTGGGGTTCCTGGGTTTGGGGAGGGTGGTCTGTAGCAGGCTATAAACTGGAAGGCAGTTTTACCCACTGTTAGTTGCTCATGGATAGTCTCTGATGCTTTGTGCTGTGCCACCAACCTGGAGGTGTAGGTATCTTTGATGAATATTGATACTCCCCCTCCTTTTGTGGTTCGGTCCAAGTTTTGCGTCCGAAAAGCATGGTATGAGGTATACCCTGGTAGTGCTGGGGTGCTCTCGGGAGCCTTGAACCAGGTTTCTGTTACTGCACAGATATCGATGTTCTCCATGCTAAGGAGAATTTGGAGTGCGTGCATCTTGAGGTTTAGACTTCTGGCGTTGAGTAGCATTACTCTTAGTTTCTTATCCCTTGTGATACCTATGGAGGTGGGTTTGTCTTTTGAGCCTTGCCTAAAAAAGGCACTATGGGGGTAGCAAGAACCTTTGCCAATATCTGAAAGCCCAGGGGTGACAAGTGCAAGCCTTCCCTAGCGAAGCATCGTGGCTTGTTGAGCATGTCATCCCAGGCTGACAGGCATTGGATCCCCTTTGAATGACACCAATACTTAAGCCAATTGTTGAAATTGATCATCATGTCTTCATATTGTGGCATCATTCTTGGTGAGGGTAAGATGCTACTCAAGGTCAGGGTCATACCGGCCTGGGCTACATGCTCAGAGAGCTCCTCTATGTCTCTTTTCATGTAGTCCAGGGAGGTACATCTCAGGTCATTCACACCAGCATGGACAATGACTGAGTCATATTTGTACTTGCCTTGGACTGACCTGAGTGCTTGTGTTATGTGGCGGATCCTAGCGCCCGACAGGCAGCTCACCGTGACCTTCTCCTTGTTCAGCCTGGTGAGTGGGACATCAGTGTGCCTGACGATAGAGTCACCTATTACAAGTGTATCAGGTGTGTTGTTTAGCCTTAAGGGCTGTGACTGTTCGGCACACTGGCTTTGTGAGCTATGTGTTGCACGTGTTTTGTTTTGGGGTAGTGGTTGCTTGGTTGTCTGCTTTGGAGGTCTCTACTGCTTAGGCAGATTTTTATTTAGAGCCTCCAAGTATGTTTTTGTGTGTTTATGTGATTGGTTTGCTGTCGTGGTAGGTCTATGTGAGACTGGAATTGTAGTGAGTGTGGTTTCCTTCTCCTCCTGACTGGTTATGCCAGTACTGAGTTGAGAGAGCTTAGCCTCCAGTTTGGCTATATGGTTGCATCTCTCACATGTGTTGGAATTTGTTGGGAGGTGGAGAGGGTTGTCTGTGTACATGAGGCAGTTGTAACATTGCCTCAAGATTCTCAGATTTACCAGCTGGACCGGAGAGGAGATTGACAACTGACCTTTGGACATGCTAGAATAGTATTGGGAATTCCTTATAATTGAAAAAAAGGGCCAATGGGGAACAAGGTACTCAAGGGGAGTTTGTGAGGGTGTAGTGCTTTTAATTTTTTAGTGCTGACTTATATAATTGCTTTAGTGAGCAAGTGCCAGGTAACTTAAATGCAGTGTGTTACAGGTAACTTAAATGCAAAAATGACAAACAGTAACTTTCTTTCAAGTGAAACATGGAAATAAGTACAGTAAGCAATGCAGATATCACTAGGGATCCACAGAAGCACTGAAAAGCCAAGTTTTAGGTGGAATTAGCATTTCAGGGAAATAACAAGCAAACAAACAACAAACATACAAACAAAGCTAGATTCAGCAGGCCTGGATCTAGACTATACTACAGCAAACAAGGTGTACCAATTTCAGTAAGAAGCAGTTCAAATATGCAGGCACTATAAGCCTTTAACCAGAAATTCCCAGCTCAGAAGGGCAGAGTCCAGCCTCTCCTCCCACAAGAGTGCAGACCACGAACCCTCTTAATGTAAAATAACTGGCCTGAAGCCCAAGTGCTTAAACCAGAATTAATACACTCTTAGAATAACAGACACTGAGCCCTCAATCAGCAGTTCCCAACTTAGAAGGATGTAAGCTACCTGTTCTGCCACTACAGTGCAGACCACAAACCTTCTTAATGTAAAACAACTGGTCTGAAGCCCAAGTGCTTAAACTAAAAGGCTTAGAATGAGTTACAGCAAGCAGTAATAAATACAACTGAGTACTTTTAAGATGATGCAAAAGCAAAATAAAGTAGGAAGAAACACAAATACAGTAAAAGCAGATACATTTTTTTAAGTGGAAAGAGAGAAAGGAAAGAGAGAAAGGAGTAGCAGAAACTAAGCTGATTGGCCTTCTCAAATGCTCTGCCAGTACTGGGTAGAATGAGGTAATGACACTAGACTGGGAGGAGGGTCCCAGATCAAATTTACACTAGGGGCGGGCAACTGCAAAGCCACCAACTATAAAAACACTATACCAACAGGTAGGGAGGGTGGGAAACAAACTGCAGAAATGTTTCTCACAGCTGAAAAGCAGCAGTGAGCCTTTAAATGAAAGTTTTAAACAGCTAAAGGAGCCTCTAGAAAAAAGAGTTTAACTGCAACAAGTTATCAGAAACAAACAACTCAACAGATGCTTAATAAAAGTGGACAATTTCCAGTTAATACCTCACACACAGTGAAACTAGCTAGAAAATACACAGTACACAAAGTGCTATAAATAAAGAAATAAAGAACAAAATAAACAAAAAACAGGATACTTAATGTTATATATTATAGCTCAGAGTTTCCTCAGTGTCCTTCCTTCTATCAGCTCAGTGTGAACCACTCAAAGTAAAACTATGGGTTTTATCAAACTGTGCAACATGTTTGGCTAAAGCACTTCTCTTCAAATCCATATTTCTTATAGTTGCTAACTGTTCTCTTAAATGTTCTCTTAATGGTCGATTTATCATCCCTATGTAGAATGTCATCCCTACATAGAATGTACTACAAATAGAACTCACAGCTAGATAAGATTCTTAGTTGTAAAACTAGCTGTAACTTTTAACCTATAACATTTAGAATTTGATTTCTAAACAGTTACTTGAGTATTTGATAGTGTCACATCCTATTGTTCCTGTTATTCAGGGTCAGCCTAAACTACACAAGGATTGTTGTAATCCACCACTAAGACCTATATTGTCAGGGCAAGGTTGGCTTACACATCCACTGTTGATATACAGAGAAAGGAATCTTAGGACAGTAGTAAATCAGTCTTTATACATTTTACTAGATACTAAACATTTTGTAAGGGACCTTTGCACTTCTGTAACAGGTCATGATAATGAATTGTATTATAGCTATCTAGTCTCTTTAGATTTTAATTCTCTATTCTTGGTAATACCACATTCTTTTGGTATTGATACAGTTAAATCATATTTAACTACTAAAAGTGAATATGATGTGAAAAAGACAAATTTTTATATGTATGTTACTGGAGCACATTTTGAAAAACAATGTCTTCTTATTTAATGAAACTTATTATTTACAATTACTTGGCATAGCTATGGGCATACCATGTGCCAATAGCTACACCAATATGGTTTTAGCATTTTGGGAAGAAAATTTCATTCTGAAAGATAATGAGTTTGTAAGACACATATTTTTTTACAAGAAGTTTGTTGATGATTTGATGCTAATATGGATAGGATCTCATGAGAAGTTAGATGAATTCTTCTTATTTTTGAACACAACTGATTTTTTGAAGTTCAGTTATTCAGTTTCATCCAGTACTCTGAACTTTTTAGCTGTTACAATTACTAAAACTATGGAGGGAGAATTCTCTACAGAATTATATAAAAAGCTTTGTCATATGAACAATGTGTTGAGTAGAGATAGCATGCATCCAGCACATCTATATAGAAATATCATTAAAGGACAAGGTATGCACATATCTAGGTTAGATAAAAATGACGCAAAATTTCAAGAAGACATCAGATTATTTAAAGATGAATTACTAAAACATAAATACAATATAGAAGAAGTAGAGAAAGGTATTTGTGAAGTAACTACTCTAAGACAAACTAGGGCAAAGCCATTTATAATGAATGATGTACGATTACCTTCATCTACTGAAGGTAGGAGGTATAATGATAGAGAGACAATACCCATTAAATTACAATATTCGAGCAATATAAATAGAGTTCGATAAATTATTAATAAGAATTGGTCAATCTTACAGTCAGACTCAGAAATATGTAATGTGATACGTGTTGTCCCAAGTTTGGGTATAAAAACAAAAAGAACTTGAAAAGACTCCTATGTTACTGTAATAATGTGAAGACTCAAAAAACAGATGGATATGGTCTAAAATCTTGTGGGAATTGTAATATCTGTAGTGTTTTGGCCCATGAAAATGAATTCATTCATCCTACCACTTCTAAATGTTATAGGTTTAAAGTTACAGCTAGTGGTACAACTAAGAATCTTATTTATCTAGCTGTGTGTTCTATTTGTAGTTCATTCTATGTAGGGATGACAAATCGATCATTAAGAGAACGTGTGAGAGAACACAGCAGCTATAAGAAATATGGATTTGGAGAGAATTGCTTTAGCCAAACATGTTGCACAGTTTGATAAAACCCATAGTTTTACTTTTAGAGTAGTTGAATGTGTTTTTGAGAGCTTAAGACTGTTTTATTATTTTTATATGTGTAATGTGTTGTATATGTAGTACGTCTCTTTAACAGTATATGGGGGTTAATTAATTAATTGCTGTATCAGCTTTATATGGGAAGTGACGTAAGTTGGTTTTATGGCTGATGAAGCATCTTGTCTGATGTGAAAGCGCTAACCTACTATTAAACTGGTTTATTTTATTTATTCTGCCTGTTTCTTCGCTGCATTTTATTTTATTAGTTTCTCTGTTATTGTGTTAGCTGAAGTTTATTCGCATTGGCATTGCAATATAAGTAGGCATGCAGTGTCAACAACATTAATTTAAGTAGACATGCAACTGCAAAAACGATAATATAAGTAGTCATGGGACCTCAACAACAGTAATGCAAGTAGACATGCAACTGCAAAAACAACAATATGAGCAGGAATGCAACTGCAGAAACAACAAGAATATAAGTAGGTATACAGCATCAACAATAATAATATAAGTAGCCACACAACCACAAAAACAATAATTTAAGTACAGCCTCAACAGCTTTAATATAAGTAGGCATGCAGCAACACAAACAATAATATAAGTAGGCATGTGACCTCAACAACAACAATGAAAGTAGGCATGCAACCACAGCAACAATAATATAAGTAGGTACGCAACCGCAAAAATAACAGTAATATAAGTAGGCATGCAACCTCAACAAGAATAATATAAGTAGCCATGCAAGCACAATAGCAATAATATAAGTAGGCAACCAACCACAAAGACAACAGTAATATAAGTATGCGTGCAAACACTGAAACAACAATAATATAAGTAGGCAAGCAACACACAACAAGAATAATATAAGTAGGCATGCAACTACAAAAACAAGAATAATATAAATAGGCATGCAACCTTAGCAACATTAATGTAAGTTGGCACGCAACCAGAAAAACAACAGTGATAGAAATAGGCATGCAACCGCAACAACAACAATGGAACTAGGCAGGCAACAACAACAAAACAACAAAATAGGTAGGCACGCAACCACAACAACAAGACTAGAAATTGGCATGCAACTGCAACAACAATAATATAAGTAGGTACACAGCTGTAAAAACAAGAATATAAGTAAGCATGCAGCCTCAACAACAATAATATAAGTAGCCACACAAGCGCAAAAATGACAGTAATATAATTGCAACCTCAACAACATTAATATAAGTAGGCATGCAACTCCATTTGCAACTGCAACAACAATAATATAAGTAGATACACAACCATAAAAACAACAAGAATATAAGTAAGCATGCAGCCTCAACAACAATAATATAAGTAGCCACACAAGTGCAAAAATGACAATAATATAAGTGCAACCTCAACAACTTTAATATAAGTAGGCATGCAACTCCAAAAACAATAGTATAAGTAGCTATTTATCCTCAACAAGAACAATATACATTGCATGCTTACTTATATGGAACAAAACCAGTAATATAAGTATGCATGCAACCACAGCAACAACAATAATATATGCAGGCTCGCAACTTCAACAAAAAAAAATATAACTAGGCATGGAGATGGAACAACATCAATGCAAGTAGGCATACAACCACAACAACAGTAGAATAAGTAAGCACACACCCAAGACAACAACAAGAATATAAGTAGGCATGCAACTTCAACAAAAATAATATAAATATATAAAGTAACCTCAGCAACAATACCAGTAGGCATGCAAATGCAACAACAATGATATAAGTAAGCATGCAACTCCAAAAACAACAATAATATAAATAGGCACGCAACCCAAACAACAATATAAGTAGGCCACAACTGGAACAACAAAATGGTAAGTAGGGACGCACCCACAACAAAAAGAATATAACTAGGCACACAGCCACATCAACAATAATAAAAGTAGGCACACAACCACAAAAACATTACTATAAGTAGGCATGCAACCTCAAGAACATTAATATTAGTAAACATTCAAATGCTAAAACAGTAATAATGTAAGTAAGCATACAACCTGAACAACAGTATTATACATAAGCACAAAACCGCAAAAAAACAACAATAATATACTCACGCAACTGGAACAACAACAATGTAACTAGGCATGCAACATCAAGAACAAAACAATAAAATAAGTAGGTGTGAAACCAGAACAACCAGAAGAATACAAGTAGGTACACAACAGGAAAAAGAACAATAATATAATTGCAACCTCAACAACATTAATACAAGTAGGCATGCAACTGCAAAAACAATAATATAAGTAGGCACACAACTGCAACAGAAAGAATAATAAAAGTAGGCACGCAACCACAACAAAATCAATAATATAACTAGGCACACAGCTGCAACAACAAAACAGTAATATAAGTAGGCCCACAACCGCAACAACAATAAAATAACCAGGCATGTAACTGCAACAATCAGTACAATACAAGTACCAATGCAACCACAACAATAATATAAGTAGGCAAGCAACCGCAAAAACAATAATATAAGTAGACACACAACTTCAACAACATTAAAAATACAATTAGGCACCCAATCACAACAACAATAATATAAATAGGCACACAAGTGGAACAAAATCAATAATATAAGTAGGCATGCAACTGCAGCAACAACAATAATATATGCAGGCATGCACCCTCAACAAAAAACAATATAACTAGGCACGTAACCATACAACTGCAACAACAATAGAATAAGTAAGCACGCACCTGAGACAACAACAATAATATAAGTAGGCATGCAACTTCAACAGTAATAATAATAATAATAATAATAATAACAATATAACTGGCATGCAACCAGAACAAAATCAATAATATAAGTAGGCAAACAATTGCAGCAACAGCAGAATATAAGTAGGCATGCAACGTCAACAAAAAACAATATAATCAACAACAATAATGTAAGTAAGCACACAACTCCAACAAAAATAATACGAGTAGGCATGCAACTGTAACAACAAAACAATAATATAAGTAGGTACACAACCCCAACAACAAGAATATAAGTCGGCACACAGCAGCAACAATAATATAAGTAGGCATGCAACTGAAATCAATAATATAAGTAGGCGTGCAACCTCAAGAACATTAATATAAGTAATCATGCAAATGCTAAAACAACAATAATATAAGTAGACATGCAACCTCAACAATAATAATATAAGTAGGCATGCAACCACAAAAACAGCAATAATATAAATAGGCATGCAACCTCAACAACTTTAATATGAGTAGGCACACAACTGGAAAAAACACAGTAATATAAACGGGCACACAACCAGAGCAGCAGCAATGTAGCTAGGCATGCAACACCAACTGCAAAACATTAAAATAAGTAGGCACAGAACCACAGCAGCAACAAGAATATTGGTAGGCAAGCAACTGCAACAACAATAATATAAGTAGGCATGCAACAACAAGAATATAAGTAGGCACACAGCAACAATAACAATAATATAATTAGGCAAGAAACCACAAAACAATAATATAAGTAGACATGCAGCCTCGAGAACATTAATATAAGTAGACATGCAAATGCTAAAAGAATAATACAAGTCAGCATGCAAACTCAAAAATAATATAAGTAGGCATGTAACCGCAAGAACAATAATATAAGTAGGCACGCAACCACAAAATCAACAATAATATAAGTAGGCATGCAACCTCAACAACAATAATGTACGTAGGCATGCAACCACAAGAAAGTGATAATATAAGTAGGCACGCAACCACACCAACAAAAATATAAGAAGGCACACAGCAACAACATAAATAATATAAATAGGCACGCATCCTCAAGAACATTAATATAAGTAGGCATGCGACTGCAAAACCAACAATATAAATAGGCGGGCAACAACAAAACAATAAAATAAGTAGGCACTCAACAACAAGAATATAAGTAGGCATGCAACTGCAACAACAGTAATATAAGTAGGTACACAGCTGCAAAAACAACAATAATATAAGTTAGGCATGCAACCTTAACATTAATGTAAGTAAGTATGCAACCGCAAAAACAATATAAGTAGACATGCAACCTTAGCAACAATAATGTAAGAAGGCACACAACTGTAACAAAAATAATACAAGTAGAGATGCAACTGCAAAAACAACAATAATATAAGTAAGCATGCAGCCTCAACAACAATAATATAAGTAGGCATGCAACTGCAACAGCAACAATAATATAAGTAGACATGCAACTGCAACAAAATCAGTAATACAACTTGGCATGCAACTGCATCAATAAAACAATAATATTAGTAGGCTCACAAACGCAACAACAATAAAATAAGTAGGCACGCAACTGCAACAACCAGTACTATGTAAGTAGGAATGCAACCACAACAGCAATAATATCAGTAGGCAAGCTACCTCAAAAAGTACAATAATATATGTAGACACCAACCTCAACAATATAATTAGGCATGCAACCTCAACAACAACTAGAGTAATACAACTAGGCACTGAACTGCAAGAATGATAATATAAATAGGCATGCAATGGCAACAACAATTATATAAGTAGGCACACAAGCTCAAGAACAATAATTTAAGTAGGAATGCAACTGCATAAACAACAATTATACTAATAGGCACTCAAGTGAAACAACAATATAAGTAGGCATACAACTGCAATAACAAGAATATAAGTAGGCATGCAGTGGAACAAGAATATAAGTAGGCAGGCAACTGCAACAACATTAATATAAGTAGGCATGCATCTGAAAAAAGACAATAATGTAAGCAATCATGTAACCACAACAACAATAAAATAATTAAGCATGCAGGTGAACCAACAATAATATAAGTAGGTATGGAACTTCAACAACAATAATTTAAGTAGGCATGCAACTGCAAGAAGAATGATATAAGTAGGCATGCAACTGCAGCAGCAACATAATATAAGTAGGCATGCACCACAACAAAAACAGTAGTGCAACTAGGCACACAGCCACAAAAGAAAACAATAATATAAGTAAGCACGCAACTGCAACAGCAATAAAATAAGTAGGTATGCAATTGCAACAACAAGGATAGAAGTAGAAGACAACCACAAACAACAACAGTAATACAGGTAGGCATTCAACTGCAAAAAGCACAGTAGTTTAAGTAGACATATAACCTCAACAGCAGTAATATAATTAGGCACTCAACCTCAAGAACAACAAGAATAATATAACTAGGCATGCAATTGCAAGACCAAAGATAAGTAGGCACCCAATGGCAACAACAGTAATATAAGGAGGAGCGCAACCAAAGAACAATGATAATACAAGTAGGCACAGAACAGCAACAACAACAATAATATAAGTAGGCATGCAACTGCAACAGCAGTAATACAAGTAGGCATGCAACTGCAACAACAATAATATAAGTAGGTACACAACCACAGCAAGAACAATAATATAAATTGGCATGCATCAGGAACAAAAACAATAATAAAAGTAGGCATGCAACCGCAGCAACAACAGTAATACAAGTAGGCATGCAACCTCAAAAAAAAACAAAACAATATATAGGCATACAGCTGCAACGACAGCAATACAAGTAGGCATGCAACTGCAACAACCATAAAATAAGTAAGCACACAGCTGCAACAACAATAATATAAATAGGTATGCAACCAGAAGAACAATAGTAATATAAGTTGGCATGCAACCACAACAGCAATAATATAAGTAGATATGCAACCTCAACAACAATAATATATGTAGGCATGCAACTGCAACAACAGTAATATAAGTAGGGAGTCAACCTCAAAAGCAATAATATAAATAGGCACCCAACTGGAACAACAATGTAAGTAGGCATGCAACAGCAACAGCAAGGCACTCAACCACAACAAAAATATAAGTAAGCACACATCCACAACAACAATAAGTAGGCAAGCTAGCACAAAGTCACGCAACTGCAAAAACGATATAAGTAGGCATGCAACGTCAAGAACATTAATATAACATGCAAACACTAAAACAACAATAATTAGGCAACAACAATAAATAGGCATGCATCCAGAACAACAATGTAACTAGGCACACAACAGGAACAAACAATAAAATAAGTAGGCATGCAACCACAACAACAACAAGAATATAAGTAGGCACACAACCACAACAGCAATAATATAAGTAGGTACACAACCTGAAAAACAACAGTAATATAAGTAGGCATGTAACCTCAACAACATTAATATAAGTAGGCATGCAAACTCAAAAACAACAGTAATATAAGTAGGCATGCAACCTCAACAACAATACTATAAGGAGGCACGCAGCCGCAACAACAATAATATAAGTAGGCATGCAACCTCAACAACATTAATATAAGTAGGCAAGCAGCTGCAAAAACAACAATAATATAAATATGCACTCAACCAGAACAACAACAATGTAAGTGGGCACATAAGTGCAGCAACAAAACAATAATGTAAGTAGGCACGCAACCACAAGAACAAGAAAATAAGTAGGCATTCAGCAGCAACAACAATAATAGAAGTAGGCATGCAACCTCAAGAACATTAATATAGGTAGGCATGCAAATGCAAAAACAATAATATAAGTTGGCATGCAACCTCAGCAACAATAATATAAGTAGGCATGCAACTGCAACAACAATAGTATAAGTAGGCACGCAACCACAAAAACAACAATAATATAAATAGTTATGCAACAGGAACAACAACAATGTAACTAGGCACTCAACAGCAACAAGAAAACAGTAAAATAAGTAGGTACACAACAACAACAACAAAAATATAAGTATGCACACAACTGGAACAACAATAATATAAGTAGCTACAAAGTAGGTAGGTAACCTCAACAAAATTAATATAAGTAGGAAAGCAACGGCAAAAACAATGTAAGTAGGCATGAAACCTCAACAATAATAATTTAAATAGGCATGCAACTGCAACAAAAGTGTACAAGTAGTGACGTAACTGCAAACACAATAATATAAGTATGTATACAGCATCAATATTATAAGTAGGCATGCAACCTCAACAACATTAATATAAGTAGGCAAGCAGTTGCAAAAACAATAATATAAATATGCACACAACCAGAACAACAATGTAAGTGGGCACACAGTTGCAGCACCAAAACAATAATGTAAGTAGGCGCACAACCACAAGAAGAAGAAAATAAGTAGGCATGAAGCAGCAACAACAATAATAATATAAGTAGGCATGCAACCGCAAAAAACATAATAGAAGTAGGCATGCAATCTCAAGAACATTAATATAAGTAGGCATGCAAATGCGAAAACAATAATATAAGTTGGCATGCAACCTCAGCAACAATAATACAAGTAGGCATGCAACCGCAACATAGTATAAGGAGGCACGCAACCACAAAAACAACAATAATATAAATAGGTATGCAACAGGAACAACAACAGTGTAACTAGGCACTCAACAGCAACAACAAAACAGTAAAATAAGTAGGTAAACAACAACAACAAGAATATAAGTATGCACGCAACTGGAACAACAATAATATAGGTAGCTACAAAGTAGGCATGCAACCTCAACAACAATAATATAAGTAGGCATGCAATGGCAAAAACAATGTAAGTAGGCATGAAACCTCAACAACAATAATTTAAATAGGCATGCAACTGCAACAAAAGTATACTAGTAGTGACAAAACTGCAAAAACAATAATATAAGTATGTATGCAGCCTCAGCATTAATAATATAAGTAGACATGCAACCACAGCAGCTACAATAATATGAGTAGGCATGCAACTTCAACAACCAGTACTATGCAAGTAGGAATGCAACTGCAACAACAGTAATATAAGTTGGCAAGCTACCGCAAAAACTACAGTAATATATGTAGACACGCAACCTAATTAACAATATAATTAGGCATGCAACCTCACCAACAACAAGAGTAATATAACTAGGCACTCAGCTGCATGAACAACAATAATATAAATAGGCATGCAGTGGCAACAACAATTATATAAGTAGGCACACAACCTCAAGAACAATAATATAAGTAGGAATACAACTGCAGGAACAACAATAATAGTAATAGGCACGCAAGTGGAACAACAATATAAGTAGGCACTCAACCGCAATAACAACAAGAATATAAGTTAGCATGCAACAGTAACAACAAGAATATAAGTAGGCATGCAACTAAAACAACATTAATATAAGTAGGCATGCAGCTGAAAAAAAAAGACAATAATATAAGCAGTCATGCAACCTCAACAACAACAAAATAATTAAGCATGCAGGTGAGCCAACAATAGTATAAGTAGTCATGCAACTTCAACAAAAATAGTTTAAGTAGGCATGCAACTGCAACAAGAATAATATAAGTAGGCATGCAGCCTCAACAACACTGATATAAGTAGACACACAACCGCAACAGCAACAATAATATAAGTAGGCATAAGCCTCAACAAAAACAGTAGTAGAACTAGTTATACAGCAGCAACAAGAAAACAATAATATAAGTAGGCATGCAACTGCAACAGCAGTAAAATACAGTAAGTAGGCACACAACTGCAACAACAAAAAGAATGTAAATAGGAATGCAACCACAAACAACAATAATATATGTAGGCACGCAACCGCAAAATCTACTTTAGTATAAGTAGACAACCTCAACAGCAATAATATAATTAGGTACTCAACCTCAAGAACAAAAATAATATAACTAGGCATGCAATTGTAAGAACAAAGATAATATAAGTAGGCACCCAGTTCGAACAACAATAATATAAGTAGGCACACAACCAAAGAATAATGATAATACAAGTAGGCACGGAACAGCAACAACAACAATAATATAAACAGGCACGCAACTGGAACAAAAACAATATAAGTAGGCACACAACTGCAGGAACAACAGTAATATAAGTAGACATGCAACCTCAACAAAAAACAGTATAAATTGGCATGCAGCTACAAGAACAGCAATACAAGTCGGCATGCAACTGCAACAACCATAAAATAAGCAAACAGCCGCAACAAGAACAGTAATATAAATAGGTATGCAACCATAACAACAGCAAAAATATAAGTTGGCATGCAACCACAAAAACAATAATGTATGTATGTAAGCATGCAACCTCAACAAGAATAATATATGTAGGCATGCAGGTGCAACAACAATAATATAAGTAGGCAGTCAACCTCAAAAACAATAATATAAATAGGCATGAGACTGGAACAACAATGTAAGTAGGCATGCAACTGCAACAACAAAACAAAATAAGTAGGCATGCAACCACCACAACAACAAGAATAAAAGTAAGCATGCATCAGCAGCAACAATAATATAAGTAGGCACACAACTGCAAAAACAGCAATAATATAAGTGTAACCTCAGCAGCATTAATATAAGTAGGCCTGCAACCTCAAAAACAGTAGTACAAGTAGGCATGCAACCTCAACAACAATAATTTAAATAGGCACGCAACCACAACAATAATATAAGTAGGCATGCAACTGTAAAAACAGTAATATAAGTAGTTGTGCAACCTGAACAACAACAATATAGGTAAATGCAAAAAACATTAAAATGTAGTGACCGCTGATAAAATAAGAAAAAGTCCAAGTAAAAAGACCCACAACAGTCAGCAAATATGGCAATTTTTGAAGAATTATGAGCATAAGAATAAAAAAAATGTATTTATTGTGAAGAGTAAGCGCTTTCACTTAGTAGCTTCATCAGACCATACAACAAACTGATGGCAAACATTTAAAAAGTATAGAGAATCCAATCACAGAAAACTTTAAAAATGACATCACATCCTTTTGAGTTAACAGCATAATAACCTACAGCCCCTAGTGGATACATTTATGTCAGATGGGGATAACCACTGACTAATATATACACAATGTATTTAATGCTCTTGTAAAGCTATGGAGCTTATAGAAAACCCTTGAAACATTTGATAAACATTCAATAAACATTGCATATTTTCAGATATTAGTTTGGCAACTCTAAATAAATTAATCTATAGAGAAAATAAGAAACACATCCTTAATTGTAACTGAACGTTCACTGTGGATATCTTATTTAGTAAATGTGAAGATGAAGAAGCATACTCAAAATACTTTATGTTCATGTTTAGAGATAAATAAGAACACTGATTATTATTAACATAACATAATGATGAAATGGTCCTACCCTAAGCATATAATAAAACAAATCTGAATGAGTCATCATATATTTAATGCATTTCCCTATGGATCGTAAAAACATATGTCGTTAAAGCATATGTACTATCACCATTAAAAAATGTGTATTACAGGTTATTAAAACTCATGTGAAGTGGTGCATAAAAACTAGTCACATCACATCATGTTGATGTATTTACTAAGTTAAATAGCATATCGCTCAAAAGAATAAACGCCTTAAATATTAATAAACTGATATCACCTTTCTTAAATTTGTACATGTAAATGTGTATTCACTAAAACAACATTAAAATGTGATATTTATTTATTTATTTATTGACATTTGTTAACCAGGTTTGTCCAACTGGGCTTGTGGCCCATTTTCAGTGGAGACCTGAGGAGAAAAGCTCCAGTAATACATTTTAAAACAAGTACAATTTTAAACAATATTGCCATAATAGCAGTTATATCAAAATGATTCACATATGTTGGGATACATGCATAAAGTTAAAGTTGCATTAAAAAGAAGCTAAGTAACAATTTTACATTGATATAGTTCAATAGGTCAACAATGAACATTTTTTGTTTGTATAAAATTGTGCAAATGCATAGTAGACACTTTGGAGAGAGGTGTAATGAGGTACTAAGTATGGCCCTTTTGAGGGTACATAAAGGGAAGGAAGACTAGGTAGGGTCATGGCAAGGGCAGGTTCTAGAATTGTGAAAAATAAGCTTTTAGTCCATTTTTAAAGTGTGAGGTATGGGAGATTGAACGTAAGTCAAGGGGAAGTTTGTTCCAAGCATGGGCAAGGGAGTGTTTGTAGAGTAGTTTGCCTACTGACCGTTTTGGGTGGTAGATATCAATAATTGTTGGTTAGAAGTACGGAGGGTCCGGGATGGGATGTAGATGGAGACTAAGGAAGATAGAGATGGACAGAAGGAGGGTTTATAAAGAATAGAGTGTAGCATATGAAATTGATAAGATAGCAGAAACTGGGGAAGTTCAAGCCATTGAAGAGAGTTTAAAGAAATTCAGTGGTGTGAGTTGTATGGGGAGTTAGTAATGAATCTGGCTATTTTATGGTAAGTCTGTTGCAGTTTGTTTAGAGTGGAGGCCTGGATATTGGTAAGAACTGGGGTGGTGTATAAGAGGAAGGGGAGGAGGAGTGCCTGGCCCAGGGTAAGTCTAGATTCAGGGGTTAGGAATTTTTTGTTCCGGTATAGCAGACCTAGTTTCTGGTTTGTTTTTTTTATACATTGGAGTATGTGTAGGTTGAACTTGAGTTTGTCATCGATAATGACCCCTAGGAGTTTTGTGTGGGTGTCAGGTTGGATATTTGTATTGTTAGAAGATGTAATAAAAAAGGAGGTTTTGTGATGAGAAAGAGAATGGGGAAGGAAAAGTAGGAGTTTGGTCTTTTTGGGATTTAGGATCAATAGGTTTTGAGAGAGCCATTGTTCAGTGGATAGTAGGGCTTGTTGGGTCAGGGAGTGTAGTTCAAGAATGTTATTTGAGATGGATATAAGTGTGGAGTCGTTGGCATACTGAATAAGGGAGGATTCTTTGCATGAGGTGTAAAGATCATTGGTGAAGATGTTAAACAAAAGGGGTCCCAAGATGGAGCCTTGGGGAACACCAGTGGAGATGGGAAGGAAAGGTGAGGAGGATGAGAGCCATTTGACAGATTGTTCCCTGCCAGATAGGTAACTATTAAACCAGGCAAGTGCTGAGGGGGATAGGTGGAGATTTCCAAGTTTGGATAGTAGTAGAGGATGAGAGACAGTATTGAAGGTTTTGGAGAGATCTAGGAAGAGACAGGAAATGAGTTTATTGTTGTCTAGGGCCTCTGCAGTGATATGAGTGAAGGAGAGGAGGGCAGTGGTGGTGCTGTGGTGAGAACAAAATCCATGTTGGGTAGGGGTAAGTAAGTGGTGTGTGAGGAGGTGATTGAGAAGCTGTGAGTAAATATATTTTTCTAATATCTTGGAGAGGGGGGACAGAATAGCAATAGGTCAGTAGTTTGAGGGGTCAGTGGAGTTTCCACCTTTATGAAGAGGGATAGTGAAGAAAGATTTCCAAAGGGTGGGGACAGTTGATTCCAGAATAGATCGATTAATTAGTATAGATACAGGATAGTCAATCGAGTCAGCAGCAAGTTTGGGGAATGTAGGGGATAGATTGTCAGTGGAAGGAGAGCAAAGTTTTAGCTTGAGTAGTAGAGATTTGATGTAAGTAATGGGAACTGGCTCAAAAGAAAACAAAGTTGTGTTAGTGGGACTTGGAGAGGTGGGTGTTGAAATAGAGTTTGGCTTAGAGGTTACCAGATTTTGGATGGAAGAGATAAAGTGTTTATTCAGGAGGGTAGTTGTTTCCTGAGAGGAAGAGTTAGGGTATGGGGAGGGATTAGAGGGCTTTCCAGGATAGAGGATGTTGTTGAGAGTTGCCCAAAATTTTTGAGGATTGGATTTGTTGTTAAGCTGAGCAGAGCTGTAGTATAACTTTTTGTCATTAGTTGTATGTTTTTTCGCAAGGTTCCTCAGTTGCCTGTAGTTTTGAAGAAAAGGTGGTTGTTTAGTTTTAGTGCAGGTTTTCCAAGCATGATCTCTTGTTTCATAAGGGACCTAGTCTCTTTTGAGAGCCAGGGAGCATGGTTTCCATTTTACTCTGATCTTCCTAGAGGGAGCTAAGGAGTTTAGAGTATTCATGAAGATGCTATTGAAAGTGCTTACTGCATCGTTTAGGGGGAGGTGTTTTAGAATGGATCAATCTATGTTGTGGAGAATGGAGTTAAATTGGGATGAATTGAAAGTCGATAGTTTTCGACAGTCTTTGATAAGGTGGGGTTTAGGAATATGGGAGAAGTGTCTTAAGATGGTGGTAGGGAGATGATCACTGAGGGAGTCAGGTAAGGTGGTGGGATTGTGGTATTGGTGGGGGGAATTGGTAAGGATCCAGTCTATGATGGAGCTGGGAGAGGAATTTTTATGGAAGTGAGTGGGAGATGTTATAAGTTGGTGGAAGCTGTGTAGGTGGATACTGAGTTGGGGGGAGTCAGTTGTGAGTTTGGACCAATCAATGTTGACATCACCAAGGATAAGTGTCTCATATGGTATGTTGCGGGAGAACCAGGATAGGATGTTTTCAAGAATGGGCAGATTGTTACCAGGAGGAAGGTAGATAGAGGCAATTGCAAGTTTTTTGTGGGGATTCAGATGGCAGTTAAGGATGATGATTTCAGCTGGGAGGAAGTCAGGAAATTGGGAAGGGTATGGTGAGAGGTTAAGACTGTTTGAGTAGAGGATGGCCACGCCACCACCTTTTTTTACAGGTCTATCAGATCAGAAGATATTATAACCTGGTGGGAGTATTTCACTATTTGAGATGTGTGGCTTGAGCCAGGTTTCAGATAGGGAGAGGATGTGAGGGGTATTGAGAGCTATCCATGAGTGCAGCTCAGTGACTTTATTTGCTAGACTCTGAATATTCAATGAGTAAATAGTTAAGTATTTGGATGGAGATGATTGTTGTGACTGAGGTTGGTGACTGTTAAAGGAGTAAGACGGGGGCAGTGTAGAGGTAGTTTTGGGGAGAGAAGAGGGGCCAGGGTTGGGATGGATATCTCCAGAACAAATTAGGTTTTTAGTGAGGAGAGAGTGTGTAGTAGATGCTAGATGGAGTTTGTATAGTTTTGACTTAGCTTTGTGGGAAGGTTTAAAAACCTGTATTATGGATAGTTTATATAGACTTGAGATAGAGGTAGTAAAGAGATTAGGGGAGATAGTAAAAGATGAAGTAGTTGGATATATGTTGTATGAGTGAGACGTTGGTGAACATAGGAATGGGTCAGAGAGATTGGAGTGGTAAGAGGTGAAGATAGAGAGAATAAGGAGTAGTGTAGAAGATATTAGAAAATAATACATGTTGGAATAAAATATGGTCAGATAGAGTAGGTAGAGAGACAGTGGTATAGATGAAGTGGTGTTGACAAGATTGACAGATTAATAAGGTGGTTGTGGCAATAGGCAGGAAGTGGAATTGTAGTGGCTAGTGGGACAGGAAGGGGAGGGATAGTTAGGTATAAAGGTAATTGTAATGGGGGTGGGTGGGAATGGGGGTAGGGTAGAGGAGCAAACGGAGCAGGGCTAGCATCCTGGTCAAGATGAAGTCATAGAAACAATCAGAAAAGATAGTGAAAAACTAGCTTGAGAGACAAGGATATAAAGTTTCTAAAGGTATAGTCACCAGAAATAAAATAGAAAGAAATAAGATATGAGCAGAAGTAAGCTTACAAAAGGACACTGGCCTCAAACTACATAAGTAGATTTACTTGAAGGAAACCCAGTGTTGTATGGTTAAAATAAGCTACAATAGAGAGGGGCTTTGCAGGGGGAGAGAGAGGTATTACTAGCAGCTAAAATTAGGGCAAAACATAAAAAAAATAATATGTAAGAGTCTGAAGACAGTAAAATAGGGCAGGTGCACTAGGAAAGGCAATTATGAGTGGGGCTAGAAATGAATTCAGGGAAGGGTAAAGTGCAGAACAGGAGAATATACACAGAAACAGTATGAGGATAGTGGGTAACCAAAGAGAAAGGATAGGAGCTGCTGACATCTGCTTTTCATGGTGACTAGCAAAAAAACACTGTAAATTCTTGTTGTGCTTATAAAGTCTAGCATTAATTAAAAGATTAGCTTATGTAGTAGTTATTTATTGGGACAAATACTTCAGTGGTATTATTTTAAGCTTAAAATGGTGGCTTCTGGACAGATAGTTAGAGTTGCAGGGTATCTGTTAAGGTCCTCAAACCTGTGCTGCCTGTACTGTGGCCAGGAGAAAACTGCAGGGAAAAATCCACTAGGGCTATAAAAACAGAGAGGAGGGAGATTAGTTATGAGCAAGTAATTCAGGAAAAGAGTGAGAGACAAAAATACCATGGGTAGAGAGAAAAAAATTAATACAGGTAGGCAGAGACAGTATACCTAGCATTAATTTCCATTGTATGAGTGTCTTACACACATAGCTAGCTAAGAACACAACAGTGTTTAGACCTATGCATAAAGTAATCCAGAACAACAGTAGTTAACAACAGCACAGTGTAGACATACACAAGGCAATAATTCACAAAGCAGGAAAACAGAAATCCAGGATACTGAGGACAACAACAATTGGTACACTTTCAGGCAATAGTTCTTCCTTTTACTTTAGTGCTACACCAAGAAAGTACAGTGAAAATACTATAGATACATCTAAATGTGAAGTTAAGGTGTCTGTTGCTCCTTGCAACAAGAAACTGATAGATATTCACATTTACAGTTTTCTTTCATTAAAAAACAAGAAATAATATGAGTACAATTCAAATGCTAAGCTACCCATGATCATAAGGTGCTGGAGCTCCTTGCGACAGGGAAAATAGACTTTAAATATTCACAAAACTAGAGTCGTGAGAAAAAGTACACCAAAACTGCATATGCAAGCAATATTCATCTCAGTATAATCACAAAATACTATATGACCTATATGACATATATATATCATAAATCTGTAAGATTGTCCAAAAATAAGACATCTGGGCTAAATTAAGAACAGCATAAATCTGTACCCATCATACATTAATAATAAGCAAGGACAAATGTAGATTATGCAAAAAAACACTCTCTAAGCTAGATGGGTAATGCACATGTAAACCAACCATAGTAACAATAAAGCTCACATATAAAAATGTTCAAGTGAATTTAAAAATATAAAGGCATGAAGTACAACAACCATAAAAATGTTGCATAGAGATGTCATGTGCTAATAATATCACGCAAGTGGGCACTTAGACTCACCCTCAGTGGCATCCATAATACAGGTAACTAATATTTAAACAAATGGATTAACATTCTTTAAGTCAATGTTTGGTTAGAATAAAGATTATTATATAAATAATATAATAAAGAAGCAATTGAGCCACATGTATTATATAATAAAAGATGTAAGATGATTGTATTGCATGAAAGTGCTATAAACAAGAAGGTATATATCACACTAGTGACTATTTGATTTGCCTAACCTACCTTGAAAATGTAAAAGCAAGAATATGTGTGCCAAATAATGATACAAAAAGCTTATAAAACTGCATACACTGTAGTGTAAGTATTGCAAACTTCATATACTAGCCAAACCACCAAAGTGAACTGGTCATATGGCACCAAATATACGGTGCCATCGATGAGACATCATTGAGGCTGATGGATTAGTCTGAGACACTGTCGGAATATAAATATATTAGTCCTTCCTTAAAATTGCAAAAATAAATACAAAAAGAATTACTCTCAAAAATACAATGAAATATATGTCAGAAAAATCTAAGATTTAACCAATCCTAAAACATTAATACAAAAACCTAATCAATATAGACAAATACCCAACATACCTAAGCAATATCCAGAGATATAATGTAAATATATGCAAAGATCCAAATTCAGGGCAGATGGGTATATAGTATATTAGCTAACCTTGAATGAAACAACCCCAGTCTCATTTAAAGACCCACTGCTAAACAAGGATGTGTAGTTCACACACCAAACAACTCGGCGATGATGTCATGTCCCTACACTATACCCCAAATCATCCCACACAATGGCTACACCACATCTAAAAAGAAACCGAGCACCCATCCACGATGGCAGTCCATTCACTGAATCAAACCAACCAATCTTGGGGAACACATCAGCACCCACAAAAATGGCTCAGCAAGGTCCAGCACAGATGGGCCATAAGTTTCATAACATACAAATATATGAAAAATACTGAAGACTGAGGGAATATAATGATGGAAGGTATCAAAGAACATGTTCGATATGAATAATGGTAACATGTCCCTACACTATACCTAGGGTCATCTTATATAACGACCAAACCATATGTAAAATGAAACAGAATGCCCAACCATAATGGCAATTTGTTCACTGGACCCAACCAACTAATCTTAGGAGACACACTAGCACACTCTAGCTCCAACACCCTAGCCCAAAAGTTCCTAGAATTTATAAATTCAAATGCTATGGAACAACTTGTTACCACTCCCACAAGAGGGGAAAACATACTGGACCTGATCATCACCAACATGGGGACTCTATGCTCCAGACCAGAAGTGTATCCCTCACTGGTAAGATCAGACCATAAACTAATCTCACTAGTTATTCACATCCCGACCCCAGCCCCTGCCCAGAAAACCACAGTGAAACACTTCTCTAAAGCAAATTTCACACTCCTCAAAACCGAGGTGGAATCCTTCAAAGCCCCCAGTCCTGTGGAAAATACGGCCCAGATTGCAGAATCCTTTATAAACGCATTCTATGAACACCTTCAGGAATGCATGGATCATGCAATCCCAAATAAAACCAAGACCCAATCCTCCAAAGGCAGGCGTCCTGTCTGGTGGACCCCAGCCATAAACAAATTATACAATAGAAGGAGGAAGCTGCTACATGATGGAGCAAAATCCCAAAAAGGGAAGGCATCTCTGATCAGTATTAGCAAAAAACTACGGGCACTCATAAAATCGTCTAAGGCTAGCTTCGAGAGAAAAATTGCACAGAACACTAAGGATAATTGCAAGGCTTTCTTTAGTTATGTTAGGAACCTGGGTGGGAATTCCCAGATATGCTCAGAATTAGTCCAAAATGACAAAAAATACACCGAACCCACAGACATTGCCAACATCCTAGCTGACAGGTTCAGCAACCCCCTCCCCCCCCAAAAGGCAAAAATCTATCCCAACAGAGGGCTGCCCCTGACATCTCAGATGCTCAGGTAAGAGCCCTCTCCAAAGCAAAACACACAGCATCAATGGGACCAGATGGTGTCCCGGCTCGTCCTACATGAACTCCAAGAAGAACTAAACCCAAACATAAAACTACTGTTCAATCTCAGCCTTACTACAGGATATGTACCCAAAGAGTGGCGTACAGCAGCAGTGGTCCCTCTCCACAAAGGTGGTGCCTCAGCGGATCCTGGAAACTATCGCCCCATAAGCCTGACTAGCTTGGTCTGCAAAGCTATGGAAAGGATCATCATGGACCTCATAAATAAAGATATTGGGGACCTACAGACACTGGATCCTACCCAGTTCAGCTTTGTTAAGGGCAGATCCTGCCTCTTAAACCTGGTTGATTTCTTTGAAACAGTCACCAAGGCCATTGTGAGGGAAGGTGGTCCACACAGCCTACCTGGATCTCGCAAAAGCCTTCGATACAATACCCCACTCGGGCATTATAGATAAGCTCACCAGCTTAAATATAAACCTCTATTGTCACTAGATGGGTTGCAAACTGGCTCAAGGACAGAACCGACATGGTTAGAATTGCTGGAGCCATGTCAGACTCCAAACCAGTTACAAGTGGCGTCCCACAAGGCTCAGTCCTGGGACCTCTCTTGTTCGGTATATATTTCTCGGAGGTACAGGCCAACATGGAAGGACTGTGGCTGACCAAGCTCACAGATGACTGCAAACTGGGCACCATAATCGACTCTCCAGCTGACACAAGCATCCTACAAAAGGGCCTCATAGAAACAGACAACTGGTGCCAGAGCCATGGCCTCAAGCTAAATGCCAAAAAGTGTATAGTCATCCCCTTTGGCAAAAACAAAGTGCCCACAAATTACCACATAGGTGGTAATCCATTAAGTATGGAAGAAGTAATTAGGGACCTGGGGACCCAAGTTGATAGCAATCTCATTCGATAACCACATGGCCAAAGTGGTTAGAAAAACATTTTATATAGCCCACCTAATCATGAAGGGATTCACATCTAGATCACGGGAGGTCATCGTGCCTCTTTACTCATCCCTCATCAAGCCCATAATTGAGTACAATGCCCCTTTTGGGATGTACCTTACCAGACACCTGCAGCAACTGGAAAGACCCCAAAAGTACCTCACCAAGAGGAACAAAGGGCTCAAAGAAATGCCATATGCTGCCCGGTTAAAGAAACTCCTGCTCTACTCAGTGGCATATTGCCTGCTCAGAGGTGATCTGTGCCTGACATATAAAGCCATGTCCAACCCGGAATTAATGGACATGCTGCACCTCAGAAAATCCAAATCCCATCGAGCTACGCGCTCGAGAGACTTGAACTTCAGCACTGAAATAAATAGGACATGCTGGAGGGACAGTTTCATAACCCAGAGGCTCCCTTCACTCTGGAATAAAATCCCAGTTCAGGTTAGGCAGAGTCCCTCATTGACTCTCTTCAAGAGGAATCTTGATGAGTGGATGGGAGATCGTAGATTTACCCTTGGTATCACTTCTGTGTCACTGTTAGACAGAGGTACAGTATACTAACCTCGAAAAAGGGCATAGCAAAATTCATTTAAAATGGGTGGCGACAGCCAAACACACTCTGGCTAGTCTTGTAAATGCCCTAGGGCAGATAGCCTAGTATGAACCTATGAACCTATGAACATCAAAAACAAATCAGCAAGATCCAGCATGAGTCGACCTTGATTTATATAAAGTATAAATATATAAAGGATACTAAAGGCTGGGAGAACAGACTGATAGATGGTACCAAAAAGCATGTGAAATACAAAGTTCTAATTAACTGTCATAGACCCACATAGCGTGCCTTCCCAAAAAAGTAAACAACTAAAATAATATAGAGTGGTAGCTAGTTCTCTCTCCATAATTTATCAATATAAAAAATGAAAGAAATATCTCATAATAAAGCCCTCATCAAATAGGGCGACAAACAGAAGTAATATTAGTATTAAGTGTATGGAAACAGTGGCAGCAGCTCTTTCAAGTAAGTGGCTGTCTTACAGTTGATGTTTAAAAAACAAAATTAACTAGCCACAACATATATTCTCCTTTGTTTCAAAACAGGTTTTATGGAGGCTCTCTCATTGAGGCCCTTGCCCCTGTCAGATCTCAATCTGAGAATCCATTTGGTTTCCTTGCTTTCAGTATTATTTCTAATGTCATCTTCCCTAATATTGGGAATTATTCTGTTAATAACCATAAATTTAAATTGATGTTCATCTCCTGTTGTAATAATGTGTTTCGACAATGTATTTTTGTCATATTTAATTCTAATGCTGTATAGATGTTCTCTCTTCCTTTCGTTAAGTGTCCTGTTGGTTTTGCCAACATAAAATGATTGGAATGTCATACACGAGGCTAAATAAACAGCATTAGAGATTTGACAATCGGCATGGGCACTAAATTCAAATCTCCTACCAGTATCTGGGTGGACAAAAATATTGGAATTATAGATATAATGACAAAAATTACATTTTCTACAAGGAAAAGTACCTGTGGCATTATCTTGAGTCATATGTGGGTTATTGACATGGCATAAAATCCTCTTAAGATTTTGTTTGTTCTTAAATCTAAACGCTGGTTCTTCTCCTACAATATTTTAAATGTGTGGGTCAGTCATAAGGACTTTCCAATTATTTCTAATAATGTCAGCTATCATATTGACGTCAGAAGTATAATACATAAGAATTCTCAGTTTATCAGAAAATGCATTATTATTCAGTGCATTATCTAGATCTATGGGAGGTGAAAAATATGGTCTGGCTCTACTGGCCCAAAGTTCATATGTATACTGTCATGATTGTGGTCCAACTCAACATGTGTGTATCCTCTATCTACCAGCATCTGTCTAAAATTAGAAATTTCATCATGGAAGCCAGACTCTGCGGTATTTAGCCTCGATACTCTCATACCTTGCCCCTTTATAATATTTTTAAAAGTATATCCTGGGTGCATACTGCTCCTGTGTAAAAGGGTGTTTGTATAGCATTTTTTCCAAACTGCAACAACTAGTAGAATATAAGTAGGAATGAAACTGCAACAACAATAATATAAGTAGGAATGGAACTGCAACAACAATATAAGTAGGCATGCAACTGCAGCATCAATAATATATGTAGGTGTACAACCTCAACAAGAAACAACATAAGTAGGCACTCCGATGTAACATCAATGCAAGTAGGCATGCAACTGCAACAACAACAATAAAATAAGTAAGCAGGTAGCAACAACAACAATAGTATAAGTAGGCATGCAACCGTAGCAACAATAATATGAATAGGCATGCAACTGCAACCACAGTAATGTAAATAGGAACTTAACCTCAATAACAACAATATCAGTAGGCATGCAACCTCAACAATAATATAAGTAAGCACTCAACTGTGAAAACAATATAAATAGGCATGCACCCCGAATAACAACAATATAAGTAGGCAGTCAACTGCAACAACAAAATGATTATATAAGTAGCTATGTAACCACAACAAAAAGAATATAAGTAGGCATGCAGCCACAACAGCAGTAATATAAGTAGGCATGCAACTACAGCAACAATACTCTAAGTAGTCACACAACCACAAATACAATAATAATATAAGTAGGCATGCAATCTCAACAACATCAATATAAGTAGGCATGTAACCTACACAGAAACAGCAGTAATATAAATAGGCCCACAAGTGGAACAACAAGGTAAGTAGGCATGTAACTGCAACAACAAAACAATAAAATAAGTAGGCATGCAACCACAACAACAAGAATATAAGCAGGCATGCAACTGCAACAACACTATAAGTAGGTACAGAACTGCACAAGAAAACAATAAGATAAGTAGGCACACAACCACAACAAAAACAAGAATATAAGTAGGCACAGAACTACAACAACAATATAAGTAGTTACACAATTGCAAAAGCAATAATGTAAGTAGGCATGCAGCCTCAGCAGCTTTAATATAAGTAGGCATGCAACTACAAAAACAGTAATACAAGTAGGTATGCAACCTCAAAAACAATAATATAAGTAAGCACACAACTGCAACAGTAATGTAAATAGGCATGCGACTGGAACAAAACAATACTATGAGTAGGCACACAGCTGCAACAACAAAACAACAATATAACTGGGCTCACATCTGCAGCAACAATAAGATAAGTAGGCATGCAACTGCAGCAACCATTACAATATAAGTAGGAATGCACCTGCAACAACAGTAATATAAGTAGTCAAGCAACCACAAAAACAGTGATATAAATAGGCATGCAACTTCAACAGCAGTAATAATAAAATTAGGGATGCAACAGGAGCAAAATCAATAATATAAGTAAGCACACACCCAAAGCAACAACAATAATATAAGTAGGCATGCAGCATTAGCAAAAAGCAATATAAGTAGGCATGCAGACTGAAGAACATCAATGCAAGTAGGCATGCAACCACAGCAAGAAAAAAAGTAGTAAGTATGCAGCATAACAATAATATAAGTAGGCATGCAACCGCAGCAACAGCAATAATATAAGTAGGCATGTGACCACAACAATAATATGAGTAGGCATGCAACTGAAGCAACAGTAATGTAAATAGGCATTTAACCTCAACAACAATATCACTAGGCATGCAACTTCAACAATAATATAAGTAAGCACTAAACTGTTAAAACAACAGTAATATAAATAGACACACACCCCAAGCAACAGTATAGGTAGGCAGGCAACTGCAACAACAAAAGGATTATATAAGTAGTCATGCTACCACAACAAAAAGAATATAAGTAAATGCACAGCTGCAACAACAATAATATAAGTAATCACACAACCGCAAAAAACAACAATAATATATGTAGGCATGCAACCTCAATGACATTAATATAAGTAGGCATGTAACCTATGCAGAAACTTCAGTAATATAAATAGGCCCGCAACTGGAACAACAACAAGGTAACTAGGCATGTAACTGCAACAACAAAACAAAATAAGTAGGCACACAAACACAACAACAAGAATATAAGTAGGCACACAACTGCAACAACAATATAAGTAGGTACACAACTGCACAAGAAAACAATAAAATAAGTAGGCACACAACCACAACAAAAACAAGAATATAAGTAGGCACAGAACTGCAACAACAATATAACTGCAAAAGCAATAATGTAAGTAGGCATGCAGCCTCAACAGCATTAATATAAGTAGGCATGCAACTGCAAAAACAGTAATACAAGTAGGCATGCAACCTCAAGAACAATAATATAAGTAGGCACACAACTGTAACAGTAATGTAAATAAGCATGCGACCGGAACAAAAACAATACTACAAGTAGGCACACAGCTGCAACAACAAATTAGGCTCATATCTGCAGCAACAATAAAATAAGTAGGCATGCAACTGCAGCAACCATTACAAGTAGGCATGCAACCTCAATTACATTAATATAACTAGGCATGCAACCACAAAAACAGCAGTAATATAAATAGGCATGCAACTGGAACAACAACAAGGTAACTAGGCATGTAACTGTAACAACAAAACAATAAAATAAGTAGGCACACAACTACAACAACAAGAATATAAGTAGACATAGAACTGCAACAACAACAATATAAGTAGGTACACAACTGCAACAACAAAGCAGTAAAATAAGTAGGCACACAGCCACCACAACAGGAACATATGTAGGCACACAATCACAAAAATAATAATAATATAACTAGACATGCAATCTCAGCAACATTAATATAAGTAGGCACACAACTAGAAAAACAACAGTAATAGAAATAGGCATTCAACCAGAATGACAACAATGTAACTAGGCACACAACAACAAAACAATAAAATAAGTAGGCACACAACCACAACAACAACAAGAATAGAAATAATCATGCAACCGGAACAACAATAACATAAGTAGATACACAACTGCAAAAACAATATAAGCAGGCATGCAACCTTAACAAAATTAATATAAGTAGACATGCAACTGCAAAAACAATAATATAAGTAGTCATGCAACCTCAACAACAGTAATGTAAGTAGACATGCAACTGCAACAAAAATAATATGAGTAGGCTTGCAACTGCAGAAACAACAAGAATATAGGTAGGCATGCAGTCACAACAATAATAATAATATAAGTAGCCACACAACTGCAAAAACAATAATATAAGTGGAACCTCAACGGCATTAATATAAGTAGGCATGCAACCACAAAGACAACAAAATAAAAGTAAACACGCATTCACAACAGCAATAATATAAGCAGGCACACAACTGCAAAAAAAGTGCAGCCTCAATAACAATAATATAAGTAGGCATGCAACATCAACAATAAGTAGGCAAGTAACTTCAACAACAATGTAAGTAGGTACACAACCACATGACATGTGTAAGTAGGCATGCAAATGCTAAAACAACAATAATATAAATTGTCATGCACCGTTAACAATAATATAAATAGGCAAGCAACTGCAACAACAATAATATAAGTAGGCACTCAACCACAAAAAAAGAATAATATAAATCGGCATGTAACCTCAACAACATTAATGTAAGTAGGCACGCAACTGGAAAAACTATAGTGATATTAAGAGGCATGCAAGCAAAACAACAACAATGTAACTAGGCATGCAACAACAACAAAACAATAAAATAGGTAGACATGCAACCACAGCAACAACAAGACTATAAATCGGCACATAACTGCAACAACAATAATATAAGTAGGTACACAACCACAAAAACAACAAGAATATAAGTAAGCATGCAGCCTCAACGACAATAATATAAGTAGCCACACAATCACAAAAACAACAATAATATAAGTGCAACCTCAACATTAATAAAAGTAGGCATGCAGCTGCAAAAACAATAGTATAAGTAGCTATGTAACCTCAACAGCAAGAACAATATAAGTAGTCAAGCAACCACAGCAACAATAATATAAACAGTAAAAATAATATATGTAGGCATGCAACCACAACAAAAATAATAATATAACTAGGCACACAGCAACAACAAATCTGTAATATAAGAAGGCTCACAACCGCAACAGCAATAAAATAACTAGGTAAACAAGCCACAAAAACAATAATATAAGTAGGCATGCAACTTCACCAACAACAATAATAAAATTAGGCATGCAAGCACAGCAACAAAAATAATATAAGTAGGCAAGCAAGTGGAACAAAATCAATAATATAAGTACACATGCAACTGCAGCAACAACAATAATATATGCAGGCACACAACCTCAACAAAAAAACAATACAACTAGGCACATAGATGATACAACATCAATGCAAGTAGACATGCAGCAGCAACAACAAAACAATAAAATAAGTAGGCATGCAACCACAACAACAAGAATAAAAGTAAACATGCATCCACAACAGCAACAATACAAGTAGGCACACAACTGCAAAAACAGCAATAATACAAGTGCAGCCTCAATAACAGTAATATAAATAGGCATGCAACATCAACAACAGTAATATAAGTAGGCATGCAACCGTAACAACAATAATGAAAATAGGCATGTAACCTCAACAACAATACTATACGTAAGCATGCAACTCCAAACATAGCAGTAATATAAATAGGCATGCAACTTGAACAAGAGCAATATAAGTAGGCACACAATTGCAGCAACAAAACAATAATATAAGTACACACACAACCACAACAAGAATATAAGTAGACATGCAGCCACAAGAACACTGTTATAAGTAGGCATGCAACCGCAAAAGCAACAATAACATAACTAGGCACTTAACTGCTACAGCAACAATAATATATGTAGGCATGCAACCACAACAAAAACAATACTATAACTAGGCACACAGCTGAAACAACAAAACAATAATATAAGTAGGCTTACAACCACAACAGCAATAAAATAGGCATGCAACTGCAACTACCAGTACAATATATGTAGGAATGCAACTAAAAAAACAATAATATAGGTAGACAAGCACACTGCAAAAACAATAAGTAGGCACGCAACTTCAACAACAATAATAATATAATTTGGCACACAAGCATAACAACAACAATAATATAAGTAGGCACACAAGCAAAACAAAATCAATAATATAAGTATGCACACCGCTACAGCAACAATAATATTTACATGGATGCAACCTCAACAAAAAACAATATAACTAGGCATGGAGATGGAACAACATCAGTGCAAGGAGGCATAGAACTACAACAACAATAGAATAAGTAAGCATGCACCTGAAACAACAATAATATAAGTAGGCATGCAACCTCAACAACAATAATGTAAATAGGCACGTAAACACAACAACAATATCAGTAGGCATGCAACTGCAACAACAATAATATAAGTAAGCACGCAACTGCAAAAACAACAATAATATAAATAGACACAGCAACACGAACAACGATATAAGTAGGCATGCAACTGCAACAACAAAATGATAAAATAAGTAGGCATGCAACCACAACAAAAAGAATATAACTAGGCAGGCGGCCACAACAACAACAATAATGAAAGTAGGCATGCAAGCTCAAAAGCAATACTGTCAGTAGGCATGCAACCTCAAGAACATTAATATCAGTAAACATGCAAACACCAAAACAATAATAATAAAAGTAAGCATGCAACCTCAACAACAATAATATAAGTAAGCAAAAAACAACAATAATATAAATAGGCACACAAACTCTAAAAACAACAATGTAACTAGGACCACAACAACAAGAACAAAACAATAAAAATATGTAGGCTCACAACCAGAGCAACCACAAGAATCTAAGTAGGAACACAACAGGAAAAAGAACAATAATATAAGTGCAACCTCAACAACATTAATACAAGTAGGCATGCAACCACAAAAACAATAATAAAAGTAGACATGCAACATCAAGAACAATAATATAAATAGATACACAACCACAAAAAAACAATAGTATAACTAGGCACACAGCTGCAACAACAAAACAATAACATAAGTAGAACTGCAACCGCAACTACAATAAAATTAACGAGACATGCAACTGCAACAATCAGTACAATATAAGTAGGAATGCAACTGCCACAACAATAATATAAGTTGCAAGCAACTGCAAAGACAATAATATAAGTGGCCACACAACTTCAACAACAATAAGAATACAGTTAGGCATGCAATCGCAATAACAACAATAACATAGGTAGGCACACAAGTGGAACAAAATCAATAATATAAGTAGACATGCAACCGCAGCAACAACAATAATATATGCAGGCATGCAACCTCAACAAAAAACAATATAACTAGGTATAGGGATGGAACAACATCAGTGCAAGTAGGCATACAACCACAACAACAATAGAATATGTAAGCATGCACCCGAGACAACAATAATATAACTAGGCATGCAAACTCAACAGCAATAATGTAAATAGGCACGTAACCTCAACAAAAATATAAGTAGGCATGCAAAAACAACAATAATATAAATAGTAGGCAGGCAACCACAAAAACAGCAGTATATTATAACTAGGCATACAGCTGCAACAACAAAACAATAATATAAGTAGGCCCACAACTGCAACAATGATAAAATAGCCAGGCATGCAACTGCAACAATCAATACAATATAAATAGGAATGCAACTGGAACAACTATAATATAAGTAGGCAAGCAACCGCAAAAACAATAAAATAACCAGACATGCAACTACAACAATCAGGACAATATAAGTAGGAATGCAACTCCAACAACAATAATATAAGTAAGCAAGCAACTGCAAAAACAATAATAAAAGTAGATACACAACTTCAATAACAATAAGAATACAATTAGGCATGCGACTGCAGCAACAACAATAATATAAGTAGGCATGCAAGTGGAACAAAATCAATAATATAAGTAAGCATGCAAGCGCAGCAACAACAATAATATCTGTACAACTAGGCATGCAGATGAAACATCAGTGCAAGTAGGCATGCAACTGCAACAACAATAAAATAAGTAAGCAGACAGCTGCAACAACAATGATAATGTAAGTAGGCAACCAGAAAAACAATAGTGTAAATAGGCATGTAACCTCAACAACAATAATATCAGTAGGCATGTAACTGCAACAACAACAATGTAAGTAAGCACGCAACTGCAAAAACAACAGTAATAATAGGTACGCAACCCGAAAAACAACAGTATAAGGAGGCACATAACTGCAACAACAAAACAATAATGTAAGGATGCATGCAACCACAAAAACAACAAGAATATAAGTAGGCATGGAGCCTCAACAACATTAGTATAAGTAGACATGCAACCATAAAAACAGCAATAATATAAGTAGGCATGCAAACTGAACTACAATAATATAAGTAGGCACGTAAAGGAAACAACAATAATATAAGTAGGCAAGCAACTACAAAAACAACAGTAATATAAGTAGACTTGGAACCTCACCAGCATTAGCATAAGTAGGCATGCAACTACAAAATCAACAATATAAATAGGACCACAACAGTAATATAAGATGGTACATAACCGCAAAAACAACAATATAAGTAGGCATTAATATGAGTAGACATGCAGCTGCAAAAACAATAATCCAAGTAGGCATGCAGCCTCAACAACAATAATATAAGTAGGCATGCAACCACAATAAAAATAATGAGAATAGGCACAGTACCTCAACAACAATAATATAGGTAAGCATTTAACTGCAAAAACAGGAGTAATATAAATAGGGGCACAACCTGAACAATTGCAGTATAAGTAGGCACACAAGTGTGACAACAAAACAATAATATAAGTAGGCACGCAACCACAACAAGAATATAAGAAAGCCCACAGCCGCAACAACATTATTATAAGTTGGCACACAACTGCAAAAACAATAACATAAGTAGGCATGCAACCTCAATAACATTAATATAAGTAGACATGCAAACACTAAAACAACAATAATTTAAGTAGGCATGCAACCTCAACATCAGTAATATAAGCAGGCATGCAAGCACAACAATAATATAAGTAAGCAAGCAACCACAAAATAACTACAATATAAGTAGGCATGCAACCTCAACCGCATAAATATAATTATGCATGCAAATGCTAAAACAACAATATAAGTAGTCATGCAAACTCAACAACAGTAATGTAAGTAGGCATGCAACCACAACAAAAATAACATGAGTAGGCATGTAACTACAAAAACAACAATAATGTAAGTAGGCATGCAACCTCAACAACAATAAGTAGGCATGCAACTAAAACAACAAGTAGGCATGCAAATGCAACAGCAAGTACAATATAAGTAGGAATGCAACTGGACCAACAATAATATAAGAAGGCAAACAACCAGAAAAACAATAATTTAAGTAGGCAGGCAACTTCAACAACAGTAATAATACAACTAGGCACACAACCAGAACAAAATCAATAATATAAACGGACAACTGCAGCAACAACAATAATATAAGTAGGCATGCCACATCAACAGAAAACAATATAAGTAGGCACGCAGATGGTACAGCATCAGTGCAAGTAGGCATGTAACCACAACAATACAACTAAAACAACAAGTAGGCATGCAAATGCAACAGCAAGTACAATATAAGTAGGAATGCAACTGGACCAACAATAATATAAGAAGGCAAACAACCAAGAACAAAATCAATAATATAAGCGGACAACTGCAGCAACAACAATAATATAAGTAGGCATGCCACATCAACAGAAAAAATATATAAGGCACAGATGGTATGGTAGCATGCAAGTAGGCATGTAACCACAACAATACAACTAAAACAACAAGTAGGCATGGACAACTGCAGCAACAACAATAATATAAGTAGGCATGCCACATCAACAGAAAACAATATAAGTAGGCACACAGATGGTACAGCATCAGTGCAAGTAGGCATGTAACCACAACAATAAAATAATCATGTAGCTGCAACAACAACAACAATATAAGTAGTGATGCAACTGCAGCAACAACAATAATATAAGTATGCATGCAAGCGCAACCACAATAATGAAAATAGTTATGTATCCACAACAGAAGTAATACGGATAAGCATGCAATTGCAAAAACAGCAGTAATATAAATAGGTATGCAACCCAAAAAAGAATAATATAAGTAGGCACGCAACTGCAAAAACAACAATAATGTAAGTAGGCATGCAACCTCAATAACACTAATATAAGTAGACATGCAAACACTAAAACAACAATAATATAAGTAGGCATGCAACCTCAACATCAATAATATAAGCAGGCACGCATGAGCAACAACAATAATATAAGTAGGCAGGCAACCACAAAAACAACAATAATATAAGTAGGCATGCAACCTCAACAATATTAAGTAGGCATACAGACACTTAAACAATAATATCAGTAGCCATGCAAATTCAACAACAGCAATATAAGTAGGCATGCAACCACAACAGCAACAATATAAGTAGGGATGCAACTGCCAAAATAACAAGATATATAAGTAAGGATGCAGCCTCAACAACAATAATATAAGTAGCCACACAACTGCAAAAACAACAATAATATCAGTGCAGTCTCAACAACATTACTATAAGTAGGCATGCAACTGCAGCAAGAAAACAATAAAATAAGTAGGCATGCAACCACAACAAAAAGAATATTATAACTAGGTATACAGCTGCAACAACAAACAATAATATAAATAGGCCCACAACTGCAACAATGATAAAATAGCCAGGCATGCAACTGCAACAATCAGTACAATATAAATAGGACTGCAACTAGAACAACTACAATATAAGTAGGCAAGCAACCGCAAAAACAATAATATAAGTAGGCACACAGCTTCAACAACAATAGGAATACAATCAGGCATGCAACCACAAAAATGACAATCACATAAGTAGGCACGCAAGTGGAACAAAATCAATAATATAAGTAGATACACAACCTCAGCAACAATAATATATGGAGGCACGCAACCTCAACAAAAAACAATATAACTAGGCACAGAGGTGGAACAACATTAATGCAAGTAGGCATACAACTGCAACTGCAACAGCAATAGAATAAGTAAGCATGCACCCAAGACAGCAGCAGTAACATAAGTAGGCATGCAATCTCAACAACAATAATGTAAATAGGCACATAAGCTCAACAACAATATCAGGCGTGCAACTGCAACAGCAACAATATAAGTAAGCATGCAACTACAAAAAGAACAATAATATAATTAGGCAAGCAACCTGAACAACAACAATTTAATTAGGCACACAACTGCAACAACAAAATAATAAGATAAATAGGCATGCAACCACAACAAAAAGAATATAAGTAGGCAAGCAGCTACAACAACAATAATAAAAGTAGGCACACAATACTGTAAGTAGGTATATAACCTCAAGAACATTAATATCAGTAAACATGCAAACGCTAAAGCAATAACAATGTAAGTAAGCATGCAACCTCAACAAAAATAATATACATAAGCAAAAAAAAAACAACATAATTAGGCATGGAACTGGAACAACAGCAGTGTAACTGGGCATGCAACAACCAGAACAAAACAATAAAATATGTAGGAGCACAACCAGAACAACCACAAGAATATAAGTAGGCACACAACTGGAAAAAAAAACAATAATATAAGTGCAACCTCAACAACATTAATACAAGTAAACACGCAACTGCAAAACAATAATATAAGTAGGCATGCAATCTCAAGAATGATGATATAAGTAGGTATGCAACCACAACGATAATATAAGTAGGCACACAACAACAAAAACAATAATATAAGTAGGCACGCAACTGCAAAAGCAGCAGTAATAACTGTAGACATGCAACCACAATAAAAACAATAATATAACTACGCAACAGCTGCAACAACAAAATAATATAAGTAGGCCCGCAACTGCAACAACAATAAAATAACCAGACATGCAACTGCAACAATTCGTACAACATAAGTAGGAATGCAACCACAACAACAATAATATAAGTAGGCAAGCGACCACAAAAACAATGATATAAGTAGGCACACAACTTCAGCAACAATAAGAATACAATTAGGCATGCAATCGCAACAACAATAATATAAGCAGGCATACAAGTGGAACAAAATCAATAATATAAGTAGGCACGAAAGCATAGCCAGAACTATAATATATGTAGGCATGCAACCTCAACAAAAAACAATATAACTAGGTATGCAGATGAAACAACATGAATGCAAGTAGTAGGCATGCAATCACAACAATAAAATAAGTAAGCACATAGCCACAACAGCAACAATATAAGTAGGCAACCGCAACAATAATAATATAAATAGGCATGTAACCTTAACAACAATAATATCAGTAGGCATGCAACTGCAACAACAGTAATATAAGTAAGCATGCAGCTGCAAAAACAACAGTAATATTAATATGCATGCAACCCAAACAACAACAATATAAGTAGGCATGCAACTGCAACAACAATACAATAATATCAGGATGCACGCATCCACAACAACAAGAATATAAACAAGCACAGAGTCACAACAACATTAGTATAAGTAGGCACGCAACCACAAAAACAACAATAATATAAGTAGGCATGCAACCTCAACAACAACAGTAATATAAGTAGGCATGCAAGGGCAACAATAATAATATAAGTAGGCAAGCAACTACAAAAACATCAGTAATAATGTAGGCTTGGAACCACAGCAACATTAACCTAAGTAGGCACACAACTGCAAAATCAACAATAATAAAAATAGGAACAGAACCGAAACAACAAAAGTGCAACAGTATAGGCAGCAACAGCAATAACAAAACAGTAAAATAAGTAGGCACACAACCACAACAAATAGAATATGAGTAGGCATGCAACTACAACAACAATAGTGAAAATAAGCACATAACCTCAACAATAATAATATAGGTAAGCATGCAACTGCAAAAACAGGAGTAATACAAATAGGTGCAAAACCACAAAAACAGCAATATAAGTAGGCATACACCCTCAACAGCATTAATATCAGTAGGCATGCAGCTGCAAAAACAATAATACAAGTAGGCATGCAGCCTCAAAGATAATAATGTAAGTAGGTATGCAACTGCACCAAAAATGAGTAGGGAAGCAACTGCAAAATACAAAAACAATATTATAAGTAGACATGCAGCCTTAATAGCAGTAATATAAGTAGGCATGCAACCAAAACAACAACAATGAAAGTAGGCACATAACCTCAACAACAGTAATTAGGTAAGCATGCAACGGCTAAAACAGGAATAATATAAATAGGTGCGGAACCCAAACAACAACAGTATAAGTAGGCATTCAACAGCACAACAAAACAATAATATAAGTAGGCGTGCCACCACAAAAAGAATATCAGTAGGCCCACAGCTGCAACAATATTATTATAAGTAGGCACGCAACTGCAAAAAAACAATAATATAAGTAGGCATGCAACCTCAATAACATTAATATAAGTAGACATGCAAACACTAAAACAACAATAATATAAGTAGGCATGCAACCTCAACATCAGTAATATAAGCAGGCATGCAAGCACAACAACAATAGTAAGCAAGCAACTAAAAAAAAACAACTATAAGTAGTCATACAAACTCAGCAACAGTAATGTAAGTAGGCATGCAACTGCAACAAAAATAATATGGGTAGGCATGCAACTACAAAAACAACAATAATATAAGTAGGCATGCAGCCTCAGCAACAATAATATAAGTAGGCATGCAACCACAACAACAATAAAATAAGTGGTCATGCAACTGCAACAGCCAATACAATATAAATAGTAATGCAACAACAACAATAATATAAGTAGGCAAGCAACCACAAAATAATATAAGTAGGCACACAACCACAGCACCAACAATAATGTAAGTAGGCATGCACCATCAACAAAAAACAATATAAGTAGGCAAACAGATGGTACATCATCAATGCAAGTAGGTATGCAACTGCAACAACAATAAAATAAGCATGCAACCACAACAACAGTAACATAAGTAGGCATGTAACCCCAACAACAATAATAATAATATAAGTACGCATGCAACTGCAAACACAATAATGAAAATAGGCACGTATCCTCAACAACAGTAATATGGTGAAGTATGTAACTGCAAAAACAGCAGTAATATAAATAGGTACACAATCCGAACAGCAACAATATAAGTAGGCACACAACTGCAACAACAAAACAATAATGTAAGTGGGCATGCAATCGCAACAACAAGAATATAACAAGAATATATGCTGCTCCAACAACATTAATATACGTAGGCACTCAACCGCAAAACAATAATGTAAGTAGGCATGCAACCTCAGTAAGATTAATATAAGTAGACATGCAAATACTAAAACAACAATAATATAAGTAGGCATGGATGCGTAACAATAATATAAATAGGCAGGCAATCACAGAAACAACAGTAATATAAGTAGGCATGCGATCTCAACAACATTAAGTAGGCATGCAAATGCTAAAACAATAATAAGTAGTCATGCAAACTCAACAACAGTAATATAAGTAGGCATGCAACCACAACAGCAACAATATAAGTAGGGATGCAACTGCCAAAACAACAAGATATATAAGTAAGGATGCAGCCTCAACAATAATATAAGTAGCCACACAACTGCAAAAACAATAATATCAGTGCAACCTCAACAACATTAATATAAGTAGGCATGCAACTGCAACAACAAAACAATAATATAAGTATGCCCACAACTGCAACAATGATAAAATAGCCAGGCATGCAACTGCAGCAATCAGTACAATATAAATAGGAATGCAACTGGAACAACTATAATATAAGTAGGCAAGCAACCACAAAAACAATAATATAAGTAGGCACACAACTTCAACAACAATAGGAATACAATCAGGCATGCAACTGCAACAACAACAATAGCATAAGTAGGCACACAAGTGGAACAAATCAATAATATAAGTAGGTACACAACCTCAACAACAATAATATATGGAGGCACGCAACTGCAACAAAAAACAATATAACTAGGCACAGAGATGGAACAACATTAATGCAAGTAGGCATACAACTGCAACAGCAATAGAATAAGTAAGCACGCACCCAAGACAGCAGCAGTAATATAAGTAGGCATGCAATCCCAACAACAATAGTGTAAATAAGCACATAAGCTCAACAACAATATCAGGCATGCAACTGCAACAGCAACAGTATGAGTAAGCATGCAACTACAAAAAGAAAAATAATATAATTAGACAAGCAACCTGAACAACAACAATTTAATTAGGCACACAACTGCAACAACAAAATAAGATAAATAGGCATGCAACCACAACAAAAAGAATATAAGTAGGCAAGCAGCTACAACAATAATAAAAGTGGGCACGCAACTTCAAAAACAATACTGTAAGTAGGCATACAACCTCAAGAACATTAATATCAGTAAACATGCAAATGCTAAAATAATAATAATGAAAGTAAGCATGCAAACTCAACAAAAATAATATACATAAGCAAAAAAATGCAAAAAAAAAAACAATAATATAATTAGGCATGGAACTGGAACAACAACAGTTTAACTGGGCATGCAACAACCAGAACAAAACAATAAAATATGTAGGAGCACAACCAGAACAACCACAAGAATATAAGTAAGCACACAACTGGAAAAAGAACAATAATATAAGTGCAACCTCAACAACATTAATACAAGTAAGCACGCAAATGCAAAAACAATAATATAAGTAGGCATGCAACCACAAGAATGATACTATAAGTAGGTATGCAACCGCAATGATAATATAAGTAGGCACACAACCAAAAAAACAATAATATAAGTAAGCACACAACTGCAAAAGCAACAGTAATAAATATAGACAGGCAACCACAACAAAAACAATAATATAACTAAGCATACACTTGCAACAACAAAATAATAATATAAGTAGGCCCGCAACTGCAACAACAATAAAATAACCAGACATGCAACTGCAACAATTCGTACAACATAAGTAGGAATGCAACCCCAACAACAATAATATAAGTAGGCAAGCAACCATAAAAACAATTATATAAGTAGGCACACAACTTCAGCAACAATAAGAATACAATTAGGCATGCAACCGCAACAACAACAATAATATAAGTAGGCATACAAGTGGAACAAAATCAATAATATAAATAGGCACAAAAGCATAACCAGAACTATAATATATGTAGGCATGCAACCTCAACAAAAAACAATATAACTAGGTATGCAGATGAAACAACATGAATGCAAGTAATAGGCATGCAATCACAACAATAAAATAAGTAAGCACACAGCCACAACAGCAACAATAATATAAGTAGGCAACCGCAACAATAATAATGTAAATAGGAATGTAACCTTAACAACAATAATATCAGTAAGCATGCAACTGCAACAACAGTAATATAAGTAAGTATGGAACTGCAAAAACAACAGTAATATTAATATGCATGCAACCCGAACAACTACAATATAAGTAGGCATGCAACTGCAACAATAATACAATAATATCAGGATGCACGCATCCGCAACAACAAGAATGTAAACAAGCATAGAGTCGCAACAACATTAGTATAAGTAGGCACGCAACCACAAAAACAATAATATAAGTAGGCATGCAACCTCAACAACAACAGTAATATAAGTAGGCATGCAAGGGCAACAATAATAATATAAGTAGGCAAGCAACTACAAAAACAACAGTAATAAAGTTGGCTTGGAACCACAGCAACATTAACATAAGTAGGCACACAACTGCAAAATCAACAATAATAAAAATAGGAACAGAACCGAAACAACAAAAGTGTAACAATATAGGCAGCAACAGCAATAACAAAACAGTAAAATAAGTAGGCACACAAACACAACAAATAGAATATGAGTAGGCATGCAACTACAACAACAATAGTGAAAATAAGCACATAACCTCAACAATAATAATATAGGTAAGCATGCAACTGCAAAAACAGGAGTAATACAAATAGATGCAGAACCACAAAAACAACAATATACGTAGGCATACACCTTCAACAGCGTTAATATCAGTAGGCATGCAGCTGCAAAAACAATAATACAAGTAGGCATGCAGCCTCAAAGATAATAATGTAAGTAGGTATGCAACTGCACCAAAAATGAGTAGGGAAGCAACTGCAAAATACACAAACAATATTATAAGTAGACATGCAGCCTTAATAGCAGTAATATAAGTAGGCATGCAATCAAAACAACAACAATGAAAGTAGGCACATAACCTCAACAACAGTAATTAGGTAAGCATGCAACTGCTAAAACAGGAATAATATAAATAGGCGTGGAACCCTAACAACAACAGTATAAGTAGGCATTCAACAGCACAACAAAACAATAATATAAGTAGGCATGCCACCACAACAAGAATATCAGTAGGCCCACAGCTGCAACAATATTATCATAAGTTGGCACGCAACTGCAAAAAAACAATAATATAAGTAGGCATGCAACCTCAATAACATTAATATAAGTAGACATGCAAACACTAAAACAACAATAATATAAGTAGGCATGAAACCTCAACATCAGTAATATAAGCAGGCATGCAAGCACAACAACAATAATATAAGTAAGCAAGCAACTAAAAAAACAACTATAAGTAGTCATACAAACTCAACAACAGTAATGTAAGTAGGCATGCAACTGCAACAAAAATAATATGAGTAGGCATGCAACTACAAAAACAACAATAATATAAGTAGGCATGCATCCTCAGCAACAATAATATAAGTAGGCATGCAACCACAACAACAATAAAATAAGTGGTCATGCAACTGCAACAGCCAATACAATATAAATAGTAATGCAACAACAACAATAATATAAGTAGGCAAGCAACCACAAAATAATATAAGTAGGCACACAACCGCAGCACCAACAATGATGTAAGTAGGCATGCACCATCAGCAAAAGCAATATAAGTAGGCACACAGACAGTACAGCATCTGAGCTAGTAGGTATACAACTGCAACAACAATAAAATAAGCATGCAGCCACAACAACAGTAACATAGGTAGGCATGCAACCCCAACAACAATAATAATAATATAAGTACGCATGCAACTGCAAACACAATAATGAAAATAGGCATGTATCCTCAACAACAGTAATATGGCGAAGTATGTAACTGCAAAAGCAGCAGTAATATGAATAGGTACACAATCCAAACAGCAACTATATAAGTAGGCACACAACTGCAACAACAAAACAATAATATAAGTAGGCATGCAACCACAACAACAAGAATATATGCTGCTCCAACAACATTAATATACGTAGGCACTCAACTGCAAAACAATAATGTAAGTAGGCATGCAACCTCAGTAAGATTAATATAAGTGGACATGCAAATACTAAAACAACAATAATATAAGTAGGCATGGATGTGTAACAATAATATAAATAGGCAGGCAATCACAGAAACAACAGTAATATAAGTAGGCATGCGACCTCAGCAACATTAAGTAGGCATGCAAACGCTAAAACAATAATAAGTAGCCATGCAAACTCAACAACAGTAATATAAGTATGCAGCCTCAACAATAATATAAGTAGCCACACAACTGCAAAAACAATAATATCAGTGCAACCTCAACAACTTTAATATAAGTAGGCCCACAACTGCAACAATGATAAAATAGCCAGGCATGCAACTGCAACAATCAGTACAATATAAATAGGAATGCAACTGGAACAACTATAATATAACTAGGCAAGCAACCGCAAAAACAATAATATAAGTAGGCACACAACTTCAACAACAATAGGAATACAATCAGGCATGCAACCGCAACAAGAAAAACAATAACATAAGTAGGCACGCAAGTGGAACAAATCAATAATATAAGTAGGTATGCAACCTCAACAAAAAACAATATAACTAGGCATAGAGATTGGACAACATTAATGCAAGTAGGCATACAACTGCAACAGCAATAGAATAAGTAAGCATGCACCCAAGACAGCAGCAGTAATATAAGTAGGCATGCAATCCCAATAACAATAATGTAAATAGGCACATAGGCTCAACAACAATATCAGGCATGCAACTGCAACAATATAAGTAAGCATGCAACTACAAAAAGAATAATAATATAATTAGGCAAGCAACCTGAACAACAACAATTTAATTAGGCACACAACTGCAACAACAGAATAAGATAAATAGGCATGCAACCACAACAAAAAGAATATAAGTAGGCAAGCAGCTACAACAATAATAAAAGTAGGCACGCAACTTCAAAAACAATACTGTAAGTAGGCATACAACCTCAAGAACATTAATATCAGTAAACATGCAAATGCTAAAACAATAATAATGTAAGTAAGCATGCAACCTCAACAAAAATAATATACGTAAGCAAAAAATGCAAAAAAAAAACAATAATATAATTAGGCATGGAACTGGAACAACAACAGTGTAACTGGGCATGCAACAACCAGAACAAAACAATAAAATATGTAGGAGCACAACCAGAACAACCACAAGAATATAAGTAAGCACACAACTGCAAAAACAATAATATAAGTAGGCATGCAACCTCAAGAATGATAATATAAGTAGGTATGCAATCGCAATGATAATATAAATAGGCACACAACCAGAAAAACAATAATATAAGTAGGCACACAACTGCAAAAGCAACAGTAATAAATGTAGACATGCAACCACAACAAAAACAATAATATAACTAAGCACACAATTGCAACAACAAAATAATAATATAAGTAGGCCCGCAATTGCAACAACAATAAAATAACCAGACATGCAACTGCAACAATTCGTACAACATAAGTAGGAATGCAACCCCAACAACAATAATATAAGTAGGCAAGCAACCACAAAAACAATGATATAAGTAGGCACACAACTTCAAGCAACAATAAGAATACAATTAGGCATGCAATCGCAACAACAATAATATAAGTAGGCATACACGTGGAACAAAATCAATAATATAAGTAGGCACAAAAGCATAACCAGAACTATAGAAAACCCAAAACACACACAACCAGCCAACAGAGAATAATAAGCGAAAAAAAAATGTGAAAAAAAAATATTGTATTGGGAGGGGTTTTATGTATTTATTGCAGTGTCAGTGGATTATCATCAGGCAGATGATTTTTTTTTTTTATTGGACATGCGTTATTGGATTATGTGCCACTAGATACCAGCGTGTGTTATATGCTTATAACCAGAACTATAATATATGTAGGCATGCAACCTCAACAAAAAACAATATAACTAGGTATGCAGATGAAACATCATGAATCCAAGTAGTAGGCATGCAATCACAACAATAAAATAAGTAAGCACACAGCCACAACAGCAACAGTAATATAAGTAGGCAACCGCAACAATAATAATGGAAATAGGCATGTAACCTTAACAACAATAATATCAGTAGGCATGCAACTGCAACAACAGTAATATAAGTAAGCATGGAACTGCAAAAACAACAGTAATATTAATATGCATGCAACCCGAACAACTACAATATAAGTAGGCATGCAACTGCAACAACAATACAATAATATCAGGATGCACGCATCCACAACAACAAGAATATAAACAAGCACAGAGTCGCAACAACATTAGTATAAGTAGGCATGCAACCATAAAAACAACAATAATATAAGTAGGCATGCAACCTCAACAACAGTAATATAAGTAGGCATGCAAGAGCAACAATAATAATATAAGTAGGCAAGCAACTACAAAAACAACAGTAATAAAGTTGGCATGGAACCACAGCAACATTAACATAAGTAGGCACGCAACTGCAAAATCAACAATAATAAAAATAGGAACAGAACCGAAACAACAACAGTGTAACAATATAGGATATAGGCAGCAACAGCAATAACAAAACAGTAAAATAAGTAGGCACACAACCACAACAAATAGAATATGAGTAGGCATGCAACCACAGCAACAATAGTGAAAATAAGCACATAACCTCAACAATAATAATATAGGTAAGCATGCAACTGCAAAAACAGGAGTAATACAAATAGGTGCAGAACCACAAAAACAGCAATATAAGTAGGCATACACCCTCAACAGCATTAATATCAGTAGGCATGCAGCTGCAAAAACAATAATATAAGTAGCCATGCAACCTCAACAACAGTAATATAAGTAGGCATGCAAGAGCAACAATAATAATATAAGTAGGCAAGCAACTACAAAAACAACAGTAATAAAGTAGGCTTGGAACCACAGCAACATTAACATAAGTAGGCACGCAACTGCAAAATCAACAATAATAAAAATAACAGAACCGAAACAACAACAGTGTAACAATATAGGGAGCAACAGCAATAACAAAACAGTAAAATAAGTAGGCACACAACCACAACAAATAGAATATGAGTAGGCATGCAACCACAGCAACAAAAGTGAAAATAAGCACATAACCTCAACAATAATAATATAGGTAAGCATGCAACTGCAAAAACAGGAGTAATACAAATAGGTGCAGAACCACAAAAACAGCAATATAAGTAGGCAAACACCCTCAACAGCATTAATACCAGTAGGCATGCAGCTGCAAAAATATTTGAGGAAAAAATAAACAACTGAAAAACAAAGACCAAGTCAGCAGCACCTTATCCACAACAGATGTAACAGGAATCCGATAAAAGTAAAAACAAGAACCATTTAATTTTAAGCGTTTTTTGTTGCCAAAATGTAGCAACTTCTTCAGAAACACATACAAAGTTTCAAAGAGCAGTGTTTAAGTAATTAAGTCATATCACATGATAGACACACCTCTCTCTAATGGATTTTTTAAAAAGACCTTCACTAAAAAAGCACACACATTATTCATAAATACATAGTAAACTAGCTGCAAGTTTACCAAAAAAACTAAACCAAAACTCTTGTCAATTACAGTTTTGAATGTTGTTAATTAACCAAACAAAACATTGAGTTTGAAAAACATTAAGTTCGAAAAACATTAAATTCAAACCACAATGTACAACCCAACCTCAAATTCCCTCTACTATTAGTTGTTCATACAAGTATAGATGTGAATATACTCACAACCTAAACTAGTTACCGTTTCAGGCTTCTTAATTTCAATAAGCAAGCAATATTGCAAGCATTGTTCAGTCCTAGGGCCACAAATGCATTTAATCGAATTTGCCATGCTAATTTGTGTTCTTCCAAAAGTAAGTTCAATGGGCCCCCCTCTCATGTTAGTTTGAATTTGGTCTATAGCCTTAAACAAGAATTTGTGGCCCACATTGTTCACAATATGTCTTGCCAATGGATTGTCTATCTTGTTAACAGAAATAGCATAGGTGTGTTCATACACCCTGTCCCGCAGTCTACGTTCAGTCTTCCCCATGTAGAATGCGGGGCAGCAAACACACCTTGCTATATATACAACCAGTCTAGAATTACAATTAAGTTTGAATTTAATTTCAAACTTGTAGCTATTAGTACCAAATGTATTATCAACTTCTACAAATCTACACATCCTACAAGATTCACACATAGTCATCCCTGCGTATCTATGTGTTTTAGTCTGATGGCCACCACTTTCAAGTAAATTCTTGAGGTTATAGCCTCTACGGAAAACTGTATTTGGAACTGAACCCAATTTACTAAATAGTGAATTGTCACATAGAATAAACTGCCAGTTTTTGTATAAAATAGATCTAACTTGGTTGCTATCTAAACAAAAAGTGGTAATAAACCCACCCTTAAAGTTAGAGACTGAGGTTTGTGTTATATCTAATTCACTAGAGAGGCTATCCTCCATACAGGGGTGCCAGTCCATCATTACCTAAGTTGTTTAAACAAAGGATGGGGGGAACAACCCCTAGTCTTCTTTTTTCCGAGACTTCACTGATTAAAGATCCGTCTAATGCGCTAGGATACCCACGCTGTTCAAACATCCTACTTAACAAATCACATTCCTGATGGAAGTCAAACTCAAGTGTAACCATCCTAGCTGCCCTAATTAGTTGGCCTTTTACAATAGACCACTTCTGGTGAAATGGGTGGCAGCTAGAAAAGTGTAGAAATGAGTTACAATATGTTTGTTTTCTACAAATCTGGGATACATACCCCTTATTAACTTTATCTTTTGACAGTTTGACATCTAAATAATCAATTGTATCTGTATGGAATGTAGATGTAAATACAAGGAATTCAGTTGTAGAATTCAAGAAAGAAATGAATGTTTTAGCCTGTGTATCATTACCGTTAAATAACACAAAGATGTCATCCAAGAAACGGGTGTAAAAAACGAGGTTTGCCCTGGAGTGCTCAGCTTTGAAAACAAAATGTTTTTCCCTGGTACGCCATTACCAGGTTAGCAAAACTGGCACCACAGGGCGACCCCATAGCGACACCTCATTTCTGTAAATAAAGTTCTTTGTCAAATAAAAAGTAATTATTTGTGAGAATAATGTCCAGTAAAGACTCCACTAAAGTAATTTCATGTAGTGGAGCATCCTTAGATCTGAGCAAAAGGCTGACCCATTCTATCCCTTCTGAGTGTGGAATAGAAGTATACAAGTCTTTAACATCAATAGTTAAAAAAATGTAACTAGCATTAAATTCCAATTTGTTAATACTTTCAAGGAAAGACCACGAATCCGTGCATACTTGTGGTTCTGACACAAAATATTTTTTCAAAATACTATCCACTACCTTGGCACAGGGATATGTTATAGAACCCCTCCCATCTATCAATGGTCTCATGGGAGGGTTAAACACATCCTTGTGGATTTTAGGTATCCTAAACATGATTGGGATTTTTGGCCAAGGCAGAGATATAAAATTAAATGTGTCGATGTCAATAGTACCATCTAAAAAGAGGTTGTTAAAGTAACCTCTGATCCGTTTATAAGCGGTATTGACCTCACCCAGAGAAGCTTTAGAATATGCATCAGCATTTAACAAGTTGCGCATTCTCACTGTATAGTCATATTGGTCGAATACTACTAGTCCCCCACCCTTGCCGGGTTTAATCACCCATACATTAGCATTGCTCATCATGCAGTAGCGCAGCTGCAAAAACAATAATACAAGCAGGCATGCAGCCTCAAAGATAATAATGTAAGTAGGTATGCAACTGCACCAAAAATGAGTAGGGAAGCAACTGCAAAACACAAAAACATTATTATAAGTAGGCATGCAGCCTTAGTAGCAGTAATATAAGTAGGCATGCAACCACAACAACAATAAAATAAGGCATGCAACTGCAACAACAGTAATATAAGTAGGCATGCAACCAAAACAACAACAATGAAAGTAGGCACATAACCTCAACAACAGTAATTAGGTAAGCATGCAACTGCTAAAACAGGAATAATATAAATAGGCACGGAACCCAAACAACAACAGTATCAGTAGGCACTCAACTGCACAACAAAACAATAATATAAGTAGGCATGCAACCACAACAAGAATATCAGTAGGCCCACAGCTGCAACAATATTATAAGTAGGCATGCAACTGCAAAAACAACAATAATATAAGTAGGCATGCAACCTCAATAACATTAATATAAGTAGACATGCAAACACTAAAACAACAATAATATACATAGGCATGCAACCTCAACATCAGTAATATAAGCAGGCACTCAAGCACAACAACAATAATATAAGTAAGCAAGCAACTAAAAAAATATATAATATAAGTAGTCATACAAACTCAACAACAGTAATGTAAGTAGGCATGCAACTGCAACAAAAATAATATGAGTAGGCATGCAACTACAAAAACAACAATAATATAAGTAGGCATGCAGCCTTAGCAACAATAATATAAGTAGACATGCAACCACAACAGTAAAATAAATGGTCATGTAACTGCAACAGCCAATACAATATAAATAGTAATGCAACAACAACAATAATATAAGTAGGCAAACAACCACAAAATAATATAAGTAGGCACACAACAGCAGCACCAACAATAATTTAAGTAGGCATGCACCATCAACAAAAAACAATATAAGTAGGCACACAGACAGTACAGCATCAGTGCAAGTAGGTATGCAACTGCAACAACAATAAAATAAACATGCAGCCACAACAACAGTAACATAAGTAGGCATGCAACCCCAACAACAATAATATAAATAATAATATAAGTATGCATGCAACTGCAAACATAATAATGAAAATAGGCACATATCCTCAACAACAGTAATATGGCAAAGAATGTAACTACAAAAACAGCAGTAATATAAATAGGTACACAATCCGAACAACAACAATATAAGTAGGCACACAACTGCAACAACAAAACAATAATATAAGTAGGCATGGAACCACAACAACAAGAATATAACAAGAATATATGCAGCTGCAACAACAGTAATATATGTAGGCACTCAACCGCAAAACAATAATGCAAGTAGGCATGCAACCTCAGTAAGATTAACATAAGTAGACATGCAAATACTAAAACAACAATAATATAAGTAGGCATGGATGCGTAACAACAATAATATAAATAGGCAGGCAATCACAGAAACAATAGTAATATAAGTAGGCATGCGACCTCAACAACATTAAGTAGGCATGCAAATGCTAAAACAGTAATAAGTAGTCATGCAAACTCAACAACAGTAATATAAGTAGGCATGCAACCAAAACAGCAATAATATAACTAGGCACACAACTGCAGAAACAACAAGAATATAAGTAAGGATGCAAAAACCATCCTAATACACACCTTATATAAAACAATGTGACCTGATGTCATCAAAATGCATAATTAATTATTTAATCCATTATTCAAATTGGATATATAAAAAGACATTTTAAAGAGCCTACTTACATAAATCTCAAGTTCCCAATATTAAATAATGATATACCAAATCATGTTAAAAAAGAGACATGATATAGTGCAAAAGATATAAATATATATATATATATATATATATATATATATATATATATATATATATATATATATATATATATATATATTATAATATTAAATACACTATCTATGTAATGCTTTCAATTTTAAGAGGCTTTTTATAGAAATCATTTCTTTCAAGCCTGGAGGTGAATTTGCGTCAAGTTTAAGTTGCCATAAAATTTCCTTTTCTTCCAACTTAAGGCCAACTGGACCCCCCATCCGGTGTCATAAACACAATCAATGATAACAAACTGGAAGTTATGACCGGGGTTATGCATAACATGCCTAGCCAAGGCGTTACAAGGGTTCTGTTTCTGAATGGCATAAATATGTTCATGCACTCGATTTTTAAAACATCTATCAGTTTTGCCCACGTAAAATGATGTGCAAAGGGCACATAATCCTAAATAAATAACCCCCCTTAGAGTTGCAGTTAAATTTGTTTTTGATATAAATTTTATGCTTACATATCATAATAGAACTGACAGTTTTAATATATTTGCACCAGGAACAGCATTCACATTTATACATACCACACTGTGGTTTGTAAATATATGTGCTTCCTTGTTCCAAAATTTCTTTCAAATTCAAACCACGTCTGTAGGTGAATTTCGGTTCGGGTGCTATGATTTTATTGATATCTCCATCATTAAGCAAAAAAGACCAATTTTTGTTAAAAATATGTTTCAGACTTCCTACATTTTCGGAAAAGGTAGTAATAAAGTTAGAAAGTGAAATTTCAGAACCAATGTTTTCTCTCTCTGATGATGTACACTCTACTAGATGTTCAACATTAGGTTCTATGTTATAAATGGATTTATTAACAGATAGCAAAGGAGCAAAGTCACCATTAGATCTCTTAATGGTGACTTCCTGAATCAACCCATTTAATAAATTCGCTGGATATTTCCTTTTACTGAACATTTCTCTCACGTTTTCACATTCTTCATAGAATTCTAGGTCTAAACTTGTCATTCTGGATGCCCGTACGAGTTGCCCCTTTACAATACCCCTCTTTTGGTGATAGGGGTGGCAACTTGAAAAATGCAGGAAAGAATTCGAATATGTTGATTTCCTAAAAATTTTTGATGTTATACAATTAGAATTCAAATTCTTCCTTAAACAGACATCCAGAAAGGAAATGTTCTCCTTATTAAATTCCCAGGTAAATCTAAGGAAACTGGTATTCGTTTCAACAGATTCAACCAATGTTCTAGCTGAAAACTTGTCACCCCTCCACAAAATAAAAATGTCATCCAAATACCTGGTGTACCAAACTACATTTTGGATGAACAAAGGATTAGTGAATAAAAATTGGTTCTCCCAAGAGGCCATTACAACATTGGCGAAGGTAGCCCCACACGGTGAACCCATCGCCACTCCAGTTTTTTGTAAATAAATTTTATTATTAAAGAGGAAATAGTTATTTTTCAACACAACATCTAACAAGTATATGATATTCTCTATTTCTTGAAAATCAACATGTTTGTTTATTAAAAAGTCCCTAACCCATTCACACCCGATGTCATGGGGTATCGAAGTGTATAAATCGCAAACATCAATGGTTAAAAAATTATTACAACTATCAAAGGGTATTCCATTTATAGCTTTCAAAAAAGCCCATGAGTCCTTACATATTTGATGTTCACTTTTGAGGACTGCTTGAAGTTTGGTATCAATAAATTTTGCACAGCCGAAGGTAATTGACTGGCGACCATCAATGATAGGTCGGAAGGGAGGTTTTTGAATGTTTTTATGAATTTTAGGTAAACCAAACATGCGTGGGGTTATAGGAAAAGATATTTCAAGATATCTAAAAGTGTCCATATCAATACAACCATCAATGAATAAATCCCTAATGAGGCCAGATACCTTATGTATTGCCCCATTCATTTCATTCAATGACACTTCCAAATAAGAATCACTCTTCAATAATTCAGCCATGTTGGTTAAATAATCATCCCTATCCATGAAGACCAAACCCCCACCCTTGTCCGGTTTCATTATCCTGACATCAGCAAATTTAAGGCATCCCAAAGCATCTTTTTCATCTTTTGTCAAATTTACATCCTTAAGGTTAAAAGATGTTTCTGCCAAATTCCTGATGTCATTTTCACAAACTTTCTCAAACAAAGCAAGGATAGGATATAGTATAGGATTAAATACACTTGCTATTCTTAAATCAGTACTAGGGTTAGTGTTGCTCTGATTACTAAATAGTGAGTTCAAGTTTAATTTTCTAACAAAAATTTAAGTCTACTAAAGTCTTTTCTACCTTAAATTGGGTAGAAGGGACAAAAGTCAACCCCTTGGCTAAGGCATCAATTAATACTGTCTCAGGCGAGAAAGAAGAATAATTAAATATTTTAAAATCTCCTGTAGAATTGAATAGAATAGAAGGTGTATTTCTTAACTCCAGGGGGAACCCAAAATTTAATGTTTCCTCCTGTTGTTCTTCTTCCTCTTCCACTGTCCCTGTTTCCTGTTCTGATGTTGTTGTTCCCCCTGAATAAACTTCGGGGAAACATGAAAACCCCCCTCCCCCTCAAAAGAATCATTATGCTGGTTATTGGGGGGTGGTTTTCCTGTTTTACTAGCAAGACGTTCGCTCCTCCTAACAACTGGGGTGTAAATATTATTAGAATTGGGGTTATTATTAGTACCTTTGTTTGTGTTGTCATGAAAAATAGTGTTGCTAGACCTAGTGTTAGGTTTATTGTTCCCAACTGGTGGTGGCGGTGGATAGGGGGAACCCTTCTCATAAGCATCTTGATCTCTCTTTAATTTCTTTAACTTATTTTCCTGTATTTTCCTTAAAACATTTTCCATACTGGAAAAAATCCTTAGAAAATCAAATCTGTATCTAAGAAAATCTGGATCATTTCTAATGATGGCGTCAAGTTCTGCTAACTCTTTCTTGAAAAAATCAATTTATTCATTATAATGAGCAATTAAACATTGGATATATTCAATGCCATGCTTGTCAAACATACAAACAAGTGCTTGATGAAATACAGAATTCACAACAACACCCATTGGATACTTCCATTGACAAAGGCCTTTCGGAACTTGCTTTGTTTTAACACACTCGGTCAAATATTGAACTTCAATTTGTAACTTTTTGTATTTAAACAGCTTAAAGTCATACAGTTTCAGTCTGCTAGAAATATTCGCTGTATTACTGTCCAAGACTATATTCGTATTTGAACCACTATCAGAAGTGCTTCTACATGCATTGATGAAATTGTCAGGTTCTTTAAGCCAGTAATCCAAATCTGGTAATTCATTGAAAGTACTTACTGCTCTAGGAGGAGAAGTGTTGCGAACCAAAATGTCACAATTTCCACTGTTGGCAGGAATGTTTAATCCTGTTTGGCCAGTTCGTGAAGAATTATCCGCATTTTTGGCAGTCGCTCCGCGAATGGTGGTCGGGCAAAGACCAGAATTTGAATAGGTGTTTCCAAGTGTTACAGCAATACCATTGCTGTTAGTTCTTGTCAAAGTATGCTTGTTACCTCCAGATTGAACTCCGATAGACTCAGAGTTCACAGTGCTACCAGACGCTTGCAAGGAACTTGCGCTGACGTCACTGTAAGCCAGGCTCGTCGCTACCTGATGAGCCAGTCGGTCCACGCATTGTGTTAGGAGCTCCAAAAGGGCTGTAAGTTTGCCCATGGCAGATGCTTCGCTAGAAGTTCCAGAAACAGAAACAGAAGCTCCCGAACTAACATCACTTTCCATGTTAGCACTCAATCCCATGTTGACACTGGCTCCCACGTTAGAACTGGTGGCAGGTTGCGTTGATTCCATAAATTCACGAGGTGATACAAAAACGTTAATAGAAGATGGTAGCCCTAAGGCTGAAAAGTCATCAAATAACAGCTGCGAAGCAGTGCTGGTTGTGTCTTCCATAAACCAAACAACTCCACTAGAAATTCAAAAACTGATAAAAACTCAAAAAAAGACAAACCACACTGGCAACTGTAGTTATGATTAGCGCTTTCGTTTACTGGCAAATTGTAAACTTCTTCAGATAAAAAACCATCCTAATACACACCTTATATAAAACAATGTGACCTAATGTCATCAAAATGCATAATTAATTAATTAATCCATTATTCAAATTGGATATATAAAAAGACATTTTAAAGAGCCTACTTACATAAATCTCAAGTTCCCAATATATTCAAGCCTGGAGGTGAATTTGCGTCAAGTTTAAGTTGCCATAAAATTTCCTTTTCTTCCAACTTAAGGCCAACTGGACCCCCCCCGTCCGGTGTCATAAACACAATCAATGATTAAAATGATGATGCATATTAAAACTGTCAGTTCTATTATGATACGTAAGCATAAAATTTATATCAAAAACAAATTTAACTGCAACTCTAAGGGGGTTATTTATTTAGGATTATGTGCCCTTTGCACATCATTTTACGTGGGCAAAACTGATAGAATTTTTAAAAATCGAGTGCATGAGCATATTTATGCCATTCAGAAACAGAACCCTTGTAACGCCTTGGCTAGGCATGTTATGCATAACCCCGGTCATAACTTCCAGTTTGTTATCATTGATTGTGTTTATGACACCGGATGGGGGGTCCAGTTGGCCTTAAGTTGGAAGAAAAGGAAATTTTATGGCAACTTAAACCAGGCTTGAATGAAATGATTTCTATAAAAAGCCTCTTAAAATTGAAAGCATTACATAGATAGTGTATTTAATATTATAATATATATATATATATATATATATATATATATATATATATATATATATATATATATATATATTTATATCTTTTGCACTATATCATGTTTCTTTTTTAACATGAATTGGTATATCATTATTTAATATTGGGAACTTGAGATTTATGTAAGTAGGCTCTTTGAAATGTCTTTTTATATATCCAATTTGAATAATGGATTAATTAATTAATTATGCATTTTGATGACATCAGGTCACATTGTTTTATATAAGGTGTGTATTAGGATGTTTTTTTATCTGAAGAAGTTTACAATTTGCCAATTAATTACAGTTGCCAGTGTGGTTTGTCTTTTTTTGAGTTTTTATCAGTTTTTGAATTTCTAGTGGAGTTGATAAGTAAGGATGCAGCCTCTACAACAATAATATAAGTAGCCACACAACCGCAAAAACAACAATAATATAAGTGCAACCTCAACAACATTAATATAAGTAGGCATGCACCCACAAAAACAATAATATAGGTAGGCATGTAACCTCAACAACAACAATGTAAGTAGGCACTCAACCACAGCAACAATAATATAAATAGGTATGCAATTGCAAAAGCAATAATATAAGTAGAGGTGCAACCTCAACAACAATAATATAAGTAGGCATGCAAGCAGTACAGCAATAATATAGTTAGGCAAGCAACCACAAAAACAACAATAAAATAAGTATGCATGCAACTTCATCAACATTACTATAAGTAGGCATGCAAATGCTAAAACAATAATAATATAAGTTGTCATGCAACCTCAACAACAATAATATAAATAGCAAGCAACTGCAATAATAATAAGCAGGCACACAATCACAAAAACAACAATAATATAAATAGGCATGCAACCTCAACAACATTAATGTAAGTAGGCACACAACCGGAAAAACAACAGTAATATAAATAGGCATGCAATGAACAACAACAGTAATAGATAGAGGCACTCAACCAGAAAAACAGCAATGTAACTAGGCACGCAACAACAACAAAACATAAAATAAGTAGGCATGCAACCACAACAAGAATATAAATAGGCACAAAGCTGCAACAACAATAATGTAAGTAAGTACACAACCGCAAAAACAACAATAATATAAGTAGGCATACAACCTCAACAACATTAAAATAAGTAGGCATGCAAGTGCAAAAACAATAATAGTAGTCATGCAACCTGAACAACAAAAATGCAAGTAGGCATGCCACCACAAAAAAAATAATGAGTAGGCATGCACCTGCAGAAGCAACAAGAATATAAGTAGGCATACACCCTCAACAACAATAACATAAGTAGCCACATAACCGCAAAAACAAGAATAATACAAGTACAACCTCAACAACATTAAAATAATTAGGCATGCAACTGCAAAAGCAATAATATAAGTAGTTATGCAACCTCAACAATAATATAATTAGGCACGCAACTGCAGCAACAATAATGTAAGTAGGTACGGAACCACAAAAACAGCAATAATATAAGTAGACGTGCAACCTCAACAGCAATAATATAAGTAGGTAAGCAACCACAACAGCAACAATAATATACATAGGAATGCAACCACAACAAAAACAATAATATAACTAGGCACACAGCTGCAACGACAAAACAATAATGTAAGAAGGCTCATAACAGCAACAATAAAAAAAGGGGGCACACAATTGCAAGAACCAGTACAATATAAGTAAGAATGAAACTGAAACAACAATAATATAAGTAGGCAAGCAAACCGCAAAAACAATAATATAAGTAGGCTTACAACTTCAACAATAATAATGTAATTAGGCATGCAAGCATGACAACAACAATAATATAAGTATGCATGCAAGCAGAACAAAATCAATAATATAAGTGCACATGCAACTGCAGCAACAACAATAATATATGTAGGCATGCAAGCTCAACAAAAACAATATAAATAGGCACAGAGATGGAACAACATCGGTGCAAGTAGGCATGCAACCACAATAACAATAGAATAAGTAAGCATGCACCCAAAATAACAACAATAATATAAACAGGCATGTAACCTCAACAACAATAATGTAAATAGGCATGTAATATCAGTAACAATAAAATCAGTAGGCATGCAGCTGCAACAACAATTATATAAGTAAGCATGCAACTGTAGAAACAACAGTAATATAAATAGGCACACAACCCGAACAACAACAATATAAGTAGGCACACAGATGCAACAACAATAAGTAGGCACGCAACCACAAAAACAATACTGTAAGTAACCATCCAACCACAAGAACACTGATATCAGTAAACATGCAAACGCTGAAACAATAATAATGTAAGTAGGCATGCAAACTCAACAACAATAATATAAGTAGGCACACAACCACAAAACAACAACAATAATAGAAAGTAGGCACTCAACTGGAACAACAACAATGTAATAGACATGCAACAGCAAGAACAAAACAGTAAAATAAGTAGGACCACAACCAGAGCAACCACAAAAATATAAGTAGGTACACAACAGGAAAAAGAACAATAATATTAGTGGAACCTCAACAACATTAAGACAAGTAGGCTTGCAACCACTAATACAATAAAATAAGTAGGTATGCAAGCTAAACAACAGTAATATAAGTAGGTACGCAACCACAGTAACAATAATATAACTGGAAAAACAACAATAATATAAATAGGCACGCAACTCAAACAACAGCAATATAAGTAGGCACACAACGGCAACAACAAAATAAAAAGAATATCAGTAGGCACACAGCCACAACAATAATATAAGTAAGCACGCAACCACAAAATCAGTACTATAAGTAGGCAAGCAACCTCAAGAACATTAATATCTGTAGATGTGCAAATGCTAAAACAATAATATAAGCAGGCATGCAACCTCAACAACAATAATATAAGTAGGCACACAACCGCAAAAAAAAAAAAAAAACAATAATATAAATGGGCATGCAACTAGAACAACAGCAATATAACTAGGCACTGAAAAACAAGGACAAAGCAATAAAATAAGTAGGCATGCAACCACAACAGCAATAACAAGAATATAAGTAGGCACACAACCTCAAAAACAACAATAATATAATCAACAACATTAATGCTAGTAGGCATGCAACCACAAAAACAATAATATAAGTAGGCATGCAACCTCCACAACAATAATATAAAGTATGCAGACAGCTGCAAAAACACCAATAATATAAGTAGGAGTGCAACCTCAACATAAATGATAGAAGTAGGCACGCAGGCACAGCAGCAACAATAATATATGTAGGCATGCAGCCACAGCAGCAACAATAATACACGTAGGCATGCAACCACAAGAAAAACAATAATATAACTATGCACACAGCAGCAACAACAAAACAATGATATAAGTAGCCTTGCAACTGCAACAATAAAATAACCATGCATGCAAATGCAACAGCCAGGACAATATAAGTAGGACTGCAACAGCAGCAACAATAATGTAAATAGGCACATAGCCTCAACAATAATATAGGTAAGCATGCAACTGCAAAAACAGCAGTAATGTAAATAGGCATGCAACCCAAACAACAACAATATAAGTAGGCACACAAGTTCAGCAACAGTAATAATATAATTAGGCACACAGCCACAACAACAATAATATAAATAGGCACACAACCTCAATAACATTAATATAAATAGACATGCAAACTCTAAAACAACAATAATATAAGTAGGCATGCAACCTCAAAAGCAATAATATAAGTAGGCATGGAAGTGCAACATTAATATAACTACACAAACAACCACAACAACAGTAATATAAGTAGGGATGAAACCTCAACAAATTTAATATAAGTAGGCATGCAACCACAAAAACAACAATAATATAAATAGGCAAGCAATTGGAAGGACGGCAATGTTACTAGGTACACAACAGCAACAAGAAAACAATAAAATAAATAGGCACACAACCACCACATTAACAATAGTATAAGTAGGCACGCAACTGCAAAAACAAAAATAATATAAGTAGACATGCAACCTCAAGAACAGTAGTATAAGTAGGCAAGGAACTGCAACAACAATAATATAAGTCAGCATGCAATCACAAAAACAACACTGTAACAACAAAATGATACTATAAGTAGGAATGCAACCACAAGAAGAATATAAATACAAATACAGCCACAACAACAGTAATATAAATTGGCATGCAACTGCAAAAACAATAATATAAGTAGGCATGCAATCTCATGAACATTCATGTAAGTAGGCATACAAACACTAAAACAACAATAATATAAGTAGGCATGCAACCTCAACAACAATAGTATAAGTAGGCAAGGAGCTGCAACAACAATAAAATAAGTTGGCATGCAATCACAAAAACAATAACATAAGTAGGCAAGCAAACAGAAAAACAACAGTAATAGAAATAGGCATGCAATCGGAGCAACAACAATGAAACTAGGCATGCAACAACAACAACAAAGCAATAAAATAACTAGGCATGCAAACACAACAACAAGAATATAAATAGGCATACACCTGCAAGAACAAGAATATAAGTAGGTACACAACTGCAAAAACAATAATGTAAATAGGCATGCAGCCTCAACAACATCAATATAAGTAAGCATGCAACTGCAAAAACAATAATATAAGTAGTCATGCAACCTGAACAAGAATAATGTAAGTAGGCACACAACCACAACAAAAATAATATAAGTAGGCATGCAACTGCAAAAACAACAATAAGATAAATAGGCACAAAAACAATTATTTAAGTGCATCCTCAACAACATTAATATAAGTAGGCATGCAACTGCAAAAACAATAATATTAGTAAGCATGTAACCTCAACAACAATAATATAAGTAGGCACACAACCTTAACAACAATAATATAAGTAGCCACACAACCGCAAAAACAAGTGCAACCTCAACAACATTAATATAAGTAGGCATGCACCCACAAAAACAATAATAAGTAGACATGTAACCTCAACAACAACAATGTAAGTAGGCACACAACCACAGCAACATTAATATAAATAGGTACGCAACTGAAAAAAACAATAATATAAGTAGAGGTGCAACCTCAACAACAATAAAATAAGTAGGCATACAAGCAAAACAGCAATAATATACTTAGCAAGCAACCACAAAAACAACAATAACATAAGTATGTATGCAACTTTAACAACATTACTATAAGTAGGCATGCAAATGCTAAAACAATAATAATATAAGTACTGATGCATCCTCAACAACATTAATATAAATAGCAAGCAACTGCAACAACAATAATAAGTAGGCACGCAATCACAAAAACAACAATAATATAAATAGGCATGCAACCTCAATAACATTAATGTAAGTAGGCCCGCAACCGGAAAACAACAGTAATAGAAATAGGCACGCAATGAACAACAACAGTAATAGAAATAGGCATGCAACCGGAACAACAACAATGTAACTAGGCACGCAACAACAAAACATAAAATAAGTAGGCATGCAACCACAACAACAGGAATATAAATAGGCACAAAATTGCAACAACAATAATGTAAGTAGGTAAACAACTGCAAAAACAACAATAATACAAGTAGGCATACAACTTCAACAACATTAAAATAAGTAGGCAAGCAAGTACAAAAACAATAATATAAGTAGTCATGCAACCTGAACAACAAAAATGCAAGTAGCCATGCCACCGCAACAAAAATAATGAGTAGGCATGCACCTGCAGAAACAATAAGAATATAAGTAGGCATGCACCCTCAACAGCAATAATATAAGTAGCCACACAACCGCAAAAACAAGAATAATACAAGTGCAACCTCAACATTAATATAATTCGGCATGCAACAGCAAAAGCAATAATATAAGTAGTCATGCAACCTCAACAAGAACAATATAAGTAGGCACGCAACTGCAGCAACAATAATGTAAGTAGGTATGCAACCACAAAAACAGCAATAATATAAGTAGGCGTGCAACCTCAACAGCAATAATATAAGTAGGTAAGCAACAGCAACAGTAATATACATAAGAATGCAACCACAACAAAAACAATAATATAACTAGGCACACAGCTGCAATGACAAAACAATAATATTAGAAGGTTCACAACCACAACAGTAAAAAAAAAGAGGCACACAATTGCAAGAACCAGTACAATATAAGTAGGAATACAACCGAAACAACAGTAATATAAGTAGGCAAGCAAACTGGAAAAACAATAATATATGTAGACACGCAACTTCAACAACAATAATAATGTAATTAGGCATGCAAGCATGACAACAACAATAATATAAGTAGGCATGCAAGCAGAACAAAATCAATAATATAAGTACACATACAACTGCTGCAACAACAGTAATATATGAGGCATGCAACATCAACAAAAACAATATAACTAGGCCCAGAGATGGAATAACATCAGTGCAAGTAGGTATGCAACTACAATAATGATAGAATAAGTAAGCATGTGCCCAAAACAACAACAATAATATAAGTAGGCATGCAAGCAGAACAAAATCAATAATATAAGCACACATGCAACTGCTGCAACAACAGTAATATATGTAGGCATGCAACCTCAACAAAAACAATATAACTAGGCCCAGAGATGGAATAACATCAGTGCAAGTAGGTATGCAACCGCAATAACGATAGAATAAGTAAGCATGCCCGAAACAACAACAATAATATAAGTAGGCACGCAAGCAGAACAAAATCAATAATATAAGTACACATGCAACTGCTGCAACAACAGTAATATATGTAGGCATGCAACCTCAACAAAAACAATATAACTAGGCCCAGAGATGGAATAACATCAGTGCAAGTAGGTATGCAACCGCAATAATGATAGAATAAGTAAGCATGCACCCGAAACAATAATATAAATAGGCATGCAACCTCAACAACAATAACGTAAATAGGCATGTAACATCAGTAACAATAATATCAGTAGGCATGCAGCTGCAACAACAATTATATAAGTAAGCTTGCAACTGCAGAAACAACAGTAATATGAATAGGCACACAACCTGAACAACAACAATATAAGTAGGCACGTAACCACAAAAACAATACTGTAAGTAGCCATCCAAACACAAGAACATTGATATCAGTAAACATGCAAACGCTGAAACAATAATAATGTAAGTAGGTATGGAAACTCAACAGCAATAATATAAGTAGGCACACAACCACAAAAAACAATAATAGAAAGTAGGCATGCAACTGGAACAACAACAATGTAACTAGACATGCAACAGCAAGAATAAAACAACTGCAAACAACAATATATGTAGGCATGCAACTGCAAAAACTACAGTAGTAAAAGTAGACGTGTAACCTCAACAGCAACAATATAATTAGGCACTCAACCTCAAGAGCAACAAGAATAATATAACTAGACATGCAGCAGCAAGAAAAATGGCAATACAAGTAGGCATACAATGGCAACAACAACAGTAATAAAAGTAGGCAGGCAATCACAAGAACAGCAATAAGTAGGCATGCAACCACAACAACAATAATGTAAATAGGCACAATAACAATAATATAAGTAGGCATGCTACCGAAACATCAGTAAAGTAAATAGGCACATAACCTCAACAACAGTAATATCAATAGGCACACAACAGCAACAATAATACAAGTAGGAATGCAAAACAATAAAACAATAATATAACTAGGCACACAGCTGCAACAACAAAACAATAATATAAGTAGGTCCACACCTGTGACAACAATAAAATAACCAGGCATGCAACTGCAACAGTCAGTACAATATATGTAGGAATGGAACTGCAACAACAATAATATAAGTAGGCAAGCAACCACAAAAACAATAGGATAAGTAGGCACATAACTTCAACAACAATTAGAATACAATTAGGCATGCAACCGCAACAACAGTAATATAAGTAGTCACCTAAGTGGAACAAAATGAATAATATAAGTAGGAATGCAACTGCAGCAACAACAATAATATATGTAGGCATGTGACCGCAACAAAAACAATATAACTAAGCACACAGATGGAACATCAATGCAAGTAGGCATGCAACCACAACAACAATAAAATAAGTAAGCATGCAGTCACAACAACAACAACAATATAAGTAGACAACCACAACAATAATGTAAATAGGCACATAACCTCAACAACAACAATATAACTAGGCACGCAACTACAACAGCAAACAATAATATAAGTATGCACGCAACCACAGCAACAAGACTATAAGTAGGGATGCAGCCATAACATTAATATAAATAGGCACGCAACCGCATAAACAATAATATAAGTAGGCACGCAGTCTCAACAACAATAATATAAGTAGGCACGCAAGGGCAACAGCAATAATATAAGTAGGCAAGCAACTACAAAAACAACAATAATAATATAAGTAGGCTTGCAACCTCAACAACATTAATATAAGTAGGCATGCAACCACAAACTAACAATAATATAAATAGGCATGTAACAGGAACAACAATGTAACTAGGCAGCAACAGCAACAACAAAACAATAAAATAAGTAGGCATGCAACCACAACAAGAATATAAGCAAGTATGCAACTGTAATAACAGTAATATACGTAGGTACATAACCAGAAAAACAATATAAGCAGGCATGCAACCTCAGCAACATTACTATAAGTAGGCATGCAACCACAAAAATAATACAAGTAGGCATGCAGCCTCAACAACAATAATGTAAGTAGGTATTCAACTGCAACAAAAATAATATGACTAGGCATGCAACTGCAAAAGCAACAATAATATAAGTAGGCATAGAGCCTCAACAACAATAATATAAGTGGGCTCCCAACCGCAACGATAGTAAAATAATTAGGCACACAGTTGTAACAACCAGTACAATATAAGTAGGAATACAACCACAACAGCAATAACATAAGTAGGCAAGCAACTGCAAAAACAATAATAAACCTACGCATGCACCTTCAGCAACAATAATCATAATAATATAATTAGGCATACAACTGAAACAAAATCAATAATATAAGTAGGCACACAACCACAGGAAGAACAATAATATAAGTAAGCATGCAGACTCAACAACAATAATACAAATAGGCTCCCAACCACAACAATAAAATAAGTAGACGTGCCTGCAACAACCAGTATAATATAAGTAGGAATGCGACCGCAACAACAATAATATAAGTAGGCAAGCAACTGCAAAAACAATAATATAACTAGGCATGCAACTTTAACAACAATAATAATGTAATTAGGCATGCAACTGAAACAAAATCAATAACATAAGTAGCCACACAACTGTGTCAACAATAATATAAGTAGGCATGCAATGGCAACAAAAAACAATTTAAGTAGGAACACAAACGGAGCAACATCAGTGCAAATAGGAATGCAGCCACAACATCATCAATACTATAAGTAGACATACAGCCGCAACAACAGTAATGTAAATAGGCATGTAACCTCAACAACAATATCAGTAGGCATGCAACTGCAACAAGAATAATATAAGTAAGCATGCAAATTCAAAATCAGTAATATAAATAGGCACACAACCCGGACAACAATACAAGTAGGCACACAGCTGTAACAACAAAACAATAATATAAGTAGGCACGCAACCACAACAACAAGAATATAAGTAGATATGCAACCTCAATAACATTAATATAAGTAGACATGCAAACATTAAAACAACAATAAGTAGGCATGCAGCCTCAAGAACAATCATATAAGTATACATGCAAGTGCAACAAGCAATAATATAAGTAGGCATGCAACCTCAAAACATTAATATAAGTAGGCACACAACCACAAAAACAATAATATTAATAGGCCTGCAACTGGAACAACAACAATGTAACTAAGCACACAGCAGAAACAACAAAGCAATAAAATAAGTAGGCACACAACTACCACAACAACAAGAATATATGTAGGCATGCAACTGCAACAAGAATAATATAAGTAGATACCCAACCACAAAAACAGTATAAGTAGGCATGCAACCTCAACAACATCAATATAAGTAGGCATCCAACTGCAAAAATAATAATACAAGTAGGCACACAACCGCAACGACAATAAAATAAGTAGGCATGTAACTGCAACTACCAGTACAATATAAGTAAGAATGAAACTGCAACAACAGTAATGTAAGTAGGCATGCAATGTCAACAAAAACAATAGAAGTAGGCATGCAGAAAAAACAACATCAATGCAAATAGGCATGCAACTGGAACATCAAAAATAATATAAGTAGACAGGCAACCACAGCAACAGTAATGTAAATAGGCACATAACCTCAACATCAATAATATCAGTAGGCATGCCACTGCAACAACAGTAATATAAGCACACAACTGCAAAAACAACAGTAATAAAAATAGGCATACAACTCAAACAACAAGAATACAACTAGGCACTCAAGTGCAACAACAGAACAATAACATAAGTAGGCACGCAACCACAAAAACAAGATTATAAGTAGGCATGCGGCCATAACATTAATATAAGTAGGCACGCAACTGCAAAAATAACAGTAATATAAGTAGACAGGCAACCTCAATAACATTAATATAAGTAGACATGTAAACACTGAAACAGCATTAATATAATTAGACATGTAAGCTCAAGAACAATAATATAAGTAGGCATGCAAGCGCAACAATAATGTAAGTACACAACCAACTACAAAAACAACAGTAGGCATGCAACCTCAACAACATTAATATAAGTAGGCATGCAACCACAAAAACAACAATAATATAAATAGGCATGCAACCAGAACAACAACAATGTAACTAGGCAAACAGCAGCAGCAACAAAATAATAAAATAAGTAGGCTCGCAACCACCACGATAACAAGAATATAAGTAGACATGCAGCCACTACAACAATAATATACGTAGGTATACAACTGCAAAAACAACAATCATATAAATAGGAATGCAACCCAAACAACAATATAAGTAGGCACAACCAAACAATAATATAAGTAGGCATGCAGCCACAACAACTAGAATATAAATAGGCACTCAGCCTCAACAATAGTACGATAAGTAGGCATGCAACCTCAAGAATATTAATGTAAGTAGGCATGCAAATGCTAAAACAACAATAATATAAGTAGGTATCCAATCTCAGCACTAATATAACTAAGCAAGCAACCACAACAACAATAATGTAAATAGGCATGCAACCACAAAAGAATAATATAAATAGGGATGCAATCACAGCCACAATAATATAAGTAGGTACACAACCACAAAATCAGCAATAATATAAATAGGCATGCAACCTCAACAACATTAATATAAGAAGGCATGCAACCACAAAAAAAAAAAATAAGCATGCAGACGCACCAACAATAATATAAGTAGGCATGCAACTGCAATAGCAGCAATAAGCATGCAACCGCAACCACAATAATGAAAATAGGCATGTAACCTCAACAACAATAATATAGCTAAGCATGCACCTGCAAACACAGCAGTAATATAAATAGGCACACAACCCATCAACAATATAAGTAGGCACATAAATGCAACAACAAAACAATAATATAAGTAGGCATACAACCACAACAACAAGAATATAAGTAGGCACGCAGCCACAACATTTATATAAGTAAGCATGCAACCATGAAAACAACAATAATATAAGTAAGCATGTAACCTTAATAATAATAATAAGACATGCGAACACTAAAACAACAATAACATAGGTTGGCATGCAACCTCAATATCAGTAATATAAGCAGGCCTGTAAGTGCAACAAGAATAATATAAATAGGCAAGCAACCACAAAAATAATAATATACATTAGGCATGCAACCTCAACAACAATAATATAAATAGGCACACAACTGCAAAAAACAATAACATAAGTAGGTACGCATCTACAACAACAAAACAATATTATAAGTAGGTACTCAACCACAACAGGAATAAGTAGGTACGCAGCCACAACAACAACAATATAAGTAGGCATGCAATTGCAAGAACAATAATATAAGTAGGTACTCAACCAAAAAAAGTAATATAAATAGGCATGCAACCTCAACAACAATAAAATAATTAAGCATGCACCCAAAACAACAGTAGTATAAGTAGGTACATAACCACAACAATATTAATATAAGTAGGTATGCAACTGCAACAACAATAATATAAGTGGGTGCGCAACCTGAACAAGAATAATATAACTATGCATGCGGCCACAACAACAATGAAATAAGTAGGCTTGCAGCTGCAACAAAAGCAATAATTTAACTAGGCATGCAGCAGCAACAGGAAAACAATAATATAAGTAGCCACGCAATCGCAACAACAACAAAATAAGTAGGCATGCAACTGCAACAACAAGAAGAATGCAAGTAGGAATGCAACTGCAGGCAACAACAATAATATATGTAGGCATGCAACTGCAAAAACTACAGTAGTAAAAGTAGACATGTAACCTCAACAGCAACAATATAATTAGGCACTCAACCTCAAGAACAACAAAAATAATATAATTAGGCATGCAACAGCAAGAACAATGGTAATATAAGTAGGCATACAATGGCAACAACAATAATAATACAAGTAGGCAGGCAACCACAAGAACAGCAATAAGTAGGCACACAACCACAACAAAAATAATGTAAATAGGTACAATAACAATAATATAAGTAGGCATGTTACCGCAACATCAGTAATGTAAATAGGCATGTAAACTCAACAACAGTAATATTAGTAGGCATGCACATGCAACAACAATAATATAAGTAAGCACACAACTGGAAAAACAACAATAATATAAACAGGTATACAACACAAACAACAGCAATATAAGTAGACACACAACAGCAACAATAAAATGATAAGATAAGTAGGCTCACAACCACTACAAAAAGAATATCAGTAGGCACACAGCCACAACAACAATAATATAAATAGGCACACAGCCACAGCAACAATAATATAAATAGGCACGCAATCACAAAATCAGTACTATAAGTAGGCATGCAATCTCAAGAACATTAATATCTGTAGATGTGCAAATGCTAAAACAATAATGTAAGCAGGCATACAACCTCAACAACAATAATATAAGTAGGCACACAACCGCAAAAAAATATATAAATGGGCATGCAACTGGAACAACAGCAACATAACGAGGAACTGAAAAACAAGAACAAAGCAATAAAATAGGTAGGCACACAACCACAACAACAACAAGAATATAAGTAGGCACACAACCTCAAAAACAAGAATAATATAATCAACAACATTAATGCTAGTAGGAATGCAACCGCAAAAACAATAATATAAGTAGGCAGACAGCTGCAAAAACAACAATAATATAAGTAGGAGTGCAACCCTCAACATAAATGATAAAAGTAGGCATGCAGCCACAGCAGCAACAATAATATAAGTAATCACCCAACCACAACAAAAAACAATAATATAACTAGGCACACAGCAGCAACAACAAAACAATAATAGAAGTAGCCTCGCAACTGCAACAATAAAATAACCATGCATGCAAATGCAACAACCAGTCAATATAAGTAGGAATGCAACTGCAACAACAATAATATAAGTAGGCAAGCAACCAAAAAAACAATAATATAAGTAGGCACACAAGTTCAGCAACAGTAATAATATAATTAGGCACACGGCTGCAACAATAACAATCATATAAGTAGGCACGCAAGTGGAATAAAATAAATAATATAAGTAGGCATGCAACCACAGCAACAGTAATATATGTAGGCATTCAACCTCAACAAAAAACAATATAAGTAGGCATGTAGACAGAACATCAGTGCATGTAGGCATGCAACTGCAAAAATAATAAAATAAGTAATCATGCAACTGCAACAACAATAATGTAAATAGGCAGATAACCTCAGCAACAGTAATATCAGTAGGCATGCAGCTGCAACAACAATAATATAACTAAACATGCAACTGCAACACTAACAGTAATATAAATTGGCATGCAACCTGAGCAACCACAATATATGTAGGCATGGAACTGCAACAACAAAATAGTAATATAAGTAGGCACACAACCACAACAACAAGAATATAATTAGGCACGCAGCTGCAACAACATTACTATAAGTAGGCATGCAACCACAAAAACAACAATAATATAAGTAGGCATACAACCTCATTAACATTAATATAAGTAGACATGCAAACACTAAAACAACATTAATATAAGTATGCATGCAACCTCAACAACAACAATAATATAAGTAGGTAAGCAACCGCAAAAACAATAATATAAATAGCCCTGCAACTAAAACAACAACAATGTAACTGGGCATGCAAAAGCAACAACAAAACTATAAAATAAGTAGGCACGTAAGCACAACAACAAGAATATAAGTAAGCAAGCAACCACAAAAACAATAATAATATAAGTCGGTACACAACCAGAAAAACAACAATAATATAAGTAGGCATGCAACCTCAACAACATTAATATAAGTAGGCATGCAACCGCAAAAACAATAATATAAGTAGGCATGCAGACTCAACAGTAATGTAAGTAGGCAAGCAGCCGCAACAAAAATTATATGAGTAGGTATGCAACTACAAAAACAAACAATAATATAAGTAGTCATGCAGCCTCAACAACAATAAGTAGGCACACAACCACAGCAACAATAAAATAAGTAGGCAAGCAACTGCAACAGCCAGGACAATATAGGAAGGAATGCAACAGCAGCAACAATAATGTAAATAGGCACATAATCTCAACAATAATATAGGTAAGCATGCAACTGCAAAAACAGTAGTAATGTAAATAGGCACGCAACCCAAGCAACAATATAAGTAGGCACACAAGTTCAGCAACAGTAATAATATAATTAGGCATGCAGCCACAACAACAATAATATAAATAGGCACACAGCCTCAATAACATTAATATAAGTAGACATGCAACCTATAAAACAACAATTATATAAATAGGGAAGCAACTGGAAGAACAACAATGTTACTAGGCACAAAACAGCAATAAGAAAACAATAAAATAAGGCATGCAACTTCAAGAACATTAATATCAGTAGGCAGGCAAATGCTAAAACAATAATATAAATAGGCATGCAACCTCAACAACATTAATATAGGTAGACACACAACCACAAAAACAGCAATAAGATAAGTAGGCGTACAATCTCAACAACATTAATATAAGTAGGCATGCAACTGCAACAAAAATAATATGAGTAGGCATGCAGCTGTAACAACAAAATGATAATATAAGTAGGAACACAACCACAACAAGAATATAAGTACAAATGCAGCCACAACAACAGTAATATAAGTTGGCATGCAACCGCAAAAACAATATAAGTAGGCATGCAATCATATGAACATTCATGTAAGTAGGCATGCAAATACTAAAACAACATTAATATAAGTAGGCATGCAACCTCAACAACAGTAGTATAAGTAGGCAAGGAACTGCAACAACAATAATATAAGTCGGCATGCAACCACAAAAACAATAACATAACTACGCAAGCAAGTGCAAAAACAACAGTAATAGAAATAGGCACGCAATCAGAGCAACAGCAATGAAACTAGGCACACAACAACATAACAATAAAATAAGTAGGCATGCAACCACAACAACAAAAAGAATATAACTAGGCATACACCTGCAAGAACAAGAATATAAGTAGGTACACAACTGCAAAAACAATAATGTAAATAGGCATACGACCTCAACAAAATTAATATAAGTAAGCATGCAACCGCAAAAACAATAATATAAGTAGTCATGCAACCTGAACAAGAATAATGTAAGTAGGCACACAACCACAACAAAAATAATATAAGTAGGCATGCAACTTCAAAAACAACAGTAAGATAAATAGGCACAAAACCACAAAAACAATAATATAAGTGCAACCTCAACAACATTAATATAAGTAGGCATTCAACTGCAAAAACAATAATATAAGTAGGCATGTAACGTCAACAACAATAATATAAGTAGGCACACAACCTCAAAAACAATAATATAAGTAGGCAGACAGCTGCAAAAACAATAATATAAGTAGGCATGCAACCTCAACAGCAATAATGGAAGTAGGCATGCAACAACAGCAGCAACAATAATATACATAGGCATGCAACCACAACAAAAACAGTAATATAACTAGGCACACAACTACAAGAACAAAATAATAATATAAGTAGCCTCGCAACTGCAGCAATAAAATAACCCGGCATGCAACTGCAACAGCCAGTACAATATAAGTAGGAATGCAACTGCAACAGCAACAATAATATAAGTAGGCAAGCAACCACAAAAACAATAATATAAGTAGACATGCAACCTCAAGAACATAATATAAGTAAGCATGCAGATGCTAAAACAACAATAATATAAGTAGTCACACAACTACAGAAAGAACAATAATATAGGTAGGCATGCAGCCTCAACATTAATATAAGTAGTTATGCAAGCACAAAATATTATAAATAGAAATGCAACCTCAGCAACAATTATGTAAGTAAGCATGCAACCCCAACAAGAATAATATGAGTAGGCACGCAACTGCAACAATAAACAATAATATAAGTAGGAAAGCAACCAGAACAACAAGAATATAAGTAGGCATGCAACCGCAAAAACAATAATTTAAGTACGCATGCAACCTCAAGTATATTAATATAAGTAGGCATGCGAACACTAAAACAACAGTAATATAAGTAGGCATGCCACCTTAACAACAATAATATAAGTAGGCATGCAACTGCAACAAGAATAATATAAGTAGGCAAACAACCACAAAACAACAATAATATAAATAGGCAAGCAACCTCAACAACATCAATATAATTAGGCACATAACTGGAAAACCACAATAATACAAATAGGCATGCAGCCAAAACAGCAGCAATGCAGGTATACATGCATCAGCAACAACAAAACATTAAAATAATTTAAGTAGACCTGCAACCTCAAGAACACTAATATAAGTAGGCACACAAACACTAAAACAATAATATAAGTAGGCAAGCAACCACTGCAACAACACCCAGCCACAACAATAATAATAATTTAAGTAGGCACGCAGCCACAAAAACAATAATAAGTAGGCATGCAACCTCAACAACAATAATATAAGTAGACACGCATCCGCAACAGCAATAATAATAATATAAGTAGGTACACAACAACAACAAAAACAATAATATAACTAGGCACACAGTTGCAACAGCAAAACAATAATGTAAGTAGGCTCGCAACCGCAACTGTAACAACCAGTACAATAGAAGTAGGAATGGAACCATTGCAACAATAATATAAGTAGGAAAGCAAACACAAAAACAGTAATAATATAATTAGGCACACAACCACAACAGCAGTAAGAAAAGTAGGCATACAGGCAGAACAAAATCAATAATATAAGTAGGCAAGCAACCGCAGTAACAGTAATAATATATGTAGGCATGCAACCTCAACAAAAATCAATATAAGTAGGCATACAGAGGGAACACCATCAATGCCAGTAGGCATGCAACTGCAAGAACAATAAAATAAGTAAGCATGCAGTCGCAACAACAACAATAATATAAGTAGGCATGCAACCGCAATAACATGAATAATATAAGTAGGCATGCAACCACAACTACAATAATGTAACTAGATACACAACCTCAACAACAATAATATCAGTAGGCAAGCAACCACAACAAAAATAATACAACTAAGCATGTGACGGCAAAAACAACAGTAATATAAATAGGCATGCAACACAACAACAATATAAGTAGGCATGTAACTGCAACAACAAAACAATAGTATAAGTAGGCACAGAACCACAACAACAAGAATATAAGGTGTGCAGCCTCAACAACAGTATAAATAGGCACTCAACCGTAAAACAAACAATAATATACATAGGCACACAACCACAATAAATACAATAATATATCTAGGCACACAGCTGCAACAACAAAAAATAATATAAAAAGGCTTGCAACCACAACAACAGTAAAATAACCAGGCACACAACTGTAACAACCAGTACAATATAAGCAGGAATGCAACTGAAACAACAACAATAATACAAGTAGGGAAGCAAACCGCAGAAACAATAAGTAGGCATGCAACTTCAAGAACAATAATAATATAATTAATCATGCAAGTGCAATAACAGCAATAATGGAAGTAGGTATGCTAGCAGAACAAAATCAATCATATAAGTATGCACACAACCTTAGCAATGACAATAATATATGTAGGCATGCAACCACAACAATAAGTAAAGCATGCAGCCACAGCAACAACAATAATATAAATAGACATGCAACTGCAACAACAATAACATAAGTAGGCATGCAACCTCAACAACAATAATGTAAATTGGCATGCAACTGCAACAGCAACAATAATATAAGTAGGCACACAACAACAACAAAAACAATAATGTAACTTGCACACAGCTGCGACAACAAAACAATAATGTAAGTAGGCTCACAACTGCAACAATAACATAACCAACTGTAACATCCAGTACAATAGAAGTAGGATTGGAACTGCAACAACAGTAATATAAGTAGGCAAGCAACCACAAAAAGAATAATATAAGTAGGCACACAGCTTCAGCAACAATAATAATATAATTAGGCATGCAACCACAAGAACAGTAATAAAAGCAGGCAACTACAGCAACAACAATAATATATGTAGGTACGCAACTTCAACAAAAAACAATATAAGTAGACATGCAGACAGAACAACATCAATGCAAGTAGGCATGCAACCACAACAATAAGTAAGCAAGCAGCCACAGCAACAACAATAATATAAATAGGCATGCAACTGGAATAACAACAATAATATAAGTAGGCATGCAACCACAACAACAACAATAATATAAGTTGGCATGTAACCGCAACAATAATTTATATAGACACGTAACCTCAGCAACAACAATAGCAGTAGGCATGCAAGTGCAACAACAATAATATAAGTAAGCACGCAGCTACAAAAACAGCAATAATATAAATAGGCATGCAATCTGAACAACAACAATATAAGTAGGCATGCAGCTGCAACAACAAAATGATAAGATAAGTAAGCATGCAGCCACTACAAAAAGTATATAAGTAGGCGTGCAGCCACAGCAACAATAATATAAGTAGGCATGCAACCTCAAGAACATTAATATCAGTAGACATGCAAACACTAAAACAACAATAGTGTAAGCAGGAATGCAACCTAAACAACAATAATATAAGTAGGCACACAACTGTAAAAACATTAATATAAATAGGCACTCAACTAGAACAACAACAATGTAACTAGGCACACAACAACAATAACAAAACAATAAAATAAGTAGGCATGCAACCACAACAAAAACAAGAATATAAGTATGCACACAACTGCAAATAACCGCAATAAGTGGGAGGCCTCGGCCGCTGGTGAAATACTAATACTCTTATCATTTTTTCACTTACTGGTGAGGCGGGGGGTGAGTCCCACCAGGGCTCTTACTTCTGGCTCCAAGCACCCGGGTGTCCAGGTGTGACCTGCTCCAGAGACAGTGTCAGATGGGGAGTTTGACTGGGGAGGTATACCTGTCAAAGAGTAATGCAGGTATCCTAAGGCAAGCTCATGGAGAACAGGAACCACCTGTGGAGCAGAAGGGCAAAGGTTTGCTTGATCTTGATTTTCAGTATGAATACAGATGGTGAAAGCAGGGTCTTACAATCCTTCTGTCTTTTTGGGTTTTAAGCAGGAGGTGTCATAAAAAATACCTCAGGGATAACTGGCTGTAGTAGCCAAGCGTTCATAGTGACTTCGCCTTTTGATCCTTCAATATCAGTTCTTCCTATCATTTTGAGGCAGAATTCAACAAGCTTAGGATTGTTCATTCACTAATAGGGAACGTGAGCAGGGATTACACCGTCGGGGCACAGGTACTTTTACCCTACTGATGATGTGCAGCAGCAGCAACAATAATATAAGTAGGAACGCAACCCCAAAAAGAATAAGTAGGCATGCAACCTCAAGAACATTAATATAAGTAGGCATGCAAATGCTAAAACAATAATATAAGTCAGCATGCAACCTCAGCAACAATAATATAAGCAATCATGCAGCTGCAACAACAATAATATAAGTAGACATACAACCTCAACAACATTAGTATAAATAGGGATGCAACTGCAAAAAGCAACACTATAAATAGGCATGCAACCAGAACAAAAACAGTGTAACTAGGCATGCAACAGCATCAATGACAACAAGAATATAAGTAGGCATGCAAATGCAACAACAATAATATAAGTAGGCACACAACCACAAAAACAACAATAATAAAAGTAGACATGCAACCGCAACAAGATTAGTTTCAGCAGGGATGCAACCGCAAAAGCAACACTATAAATAGACATGCAACTAGAACAAAAACAGTGTAACTAGGCATGCAACAGCAACAACAAAACAATAAAATAAGTAGGGATGCAACAAGAATATAAGTAGGCATGCAAATGCAACAACAATAATATAAGTAGGTACACAGCCACAAAAACAACAATGATAAGTAGGCATGCAAGCTCAACATTAATGTAAGTAGGTATGCAACCGCAAAAACAATATAAGTAGGCATGCAATCTCAGCAACAATAATGTAAATAGGCATGCAGCTGCAATAAAAATAATATGAGTAGAGACACAACTGCAAAAATAACAATAATATAAGTAGGGATGCAACTGCAAGAGCAACAATAATATAAGTAGGCATGCAACCACAACAAAACCAATAATACAACTAGGCATGGAACAGCAACAATAAAACAACAATATAAATAGGTTCATAATCGCAACAACAATAAAATAAGTAGGCACGCCACTGCAACGCAACTCCACGCAACTGCAACAACCAGTACTGTGTAAGTAGGAATACAACCACAACCACAATAATATAAGTAGGCATAGGCTACTGCAAAAACTACAATAATATATGTAGACACACAACCTCAACAACAATATAATTAGGCATGCAACCTCACCAACAACTGGAGTAATATAACTAGGCACTCAACCGCAAGAACAATGATATTATAAATAGGCATGCAATGGTAAACAATAATTATATAAGTAGGCACACAACCTCAAGAACAATAATATAAATAGGAACACAACTGCAGAAAAAACAATAATACTAATGGGCAAGCAAGCCGAACAACAATATAAGTAGGCATGCAACAGCAATAACAACAAGAATATAAGTAGGCATGCAACAGTAACAATAAGAATATAAGTAGGCACGCAACTGAAACAGCATTAATATAAGTAGGCACGCACCTGAAAAAAGACAATAATATAAGCAGTCGTGCAACTTCAACAACAGTAAAATATTTGAACAGGCAGGCAAACCAACAATAATACAAGTAGGCACAGAACTTCAACACGGGTAATTTAAGTAGGCATGCAATTGCAACAACAATAATATAAGTAGGCACTCAACATCAACAACAATAATATAAGTAGGCATGCAGCCTCAATGTGAATGATGCAAGTAGGCAAGCAACCCCAACAGCAACAATAATATAAGTACACATGCGACTGCAACAAAAATGAATGTATAACTAGGCACATTGCCACAACAAGAAAACAATAATATAAGTAGGCACACAACTACAACAGAAATAAAATAAGTAGGTATGCAACTGCAACAACAAGAAGAATATAAGTAAGAATGCAACCACAAACAACAACAATAATATATGTAGGCACGCAACCACAAAAACTACAATAGTATAAGTAGACACGTAACCTCAACAGCAACAACATAATTAGGCACTCAACCTCAAGCTAACAAGAATAACATAACTAGGCATGCAATTCCAAGAACAAAGATAATATAAGTAGGCACCCAATGGCAAGAACAATAACTTAAGTAGGCATGTAACCACAAGAACAACAGTAATACAAGTGGGCACAGAATAGTAACAACAACAATAATATAAGTAGGCACACAACTGCAGTAATACAAGTAGACATGCAACCACAGCAACAATGACATAAGTAGTCACACAAACTCATCAACAGTAAAATAAGTAGGCAGGCAACTGCAACAATAGGCAGGGAACCACAACAATAGGAATAAAATAAGTAGGCATGTGACTGCAACAACAAAACTATAAAAAAACAACACAACCACAATAACAACAATAATATAAGAAGGATGCAAACGCAACAACAATAAGTAGGCACACAGCTGCAACAATATCAGTAATGCAAATAGGCATGCAATCGAAAAAATAATAATGTAACTTGGCACGCAACCGCAGCAACAACAGTAATATAACTAGGTAGGCAAACTCAACAAAAAACAATATAAATAGGCACTCAGCTGCAACAACAGCAAAACAAGTAGGCATACAACCACAACAACCATAAAATAAGTAGACACACAGCCGCAACAACAATAATATAAATAGGTATGCAACTGCAACAACAGCAATAATATAAGTTGTCATGCAACTGCAACAGCAATGATGTAAGTAGGCATGCAACCTCAACAAGAATAATATATGTTGGCACGTAACTGCAACAACAATAATGTAAGTAGGCAGTCAACCTCAAAAACAGTAACATAAATAAGCATGCAACTGGAACAAGAACAGTGTAACTAGACACACAACTGCAACAACAAAAGAGTAAAATAAGTAGGCACGCAACAACAACAAGATTATAAATAAGCACTCATCTGCAACAAAAATAATATAAGTAGGCACACAACAGCAAAAACAACAGTAATATAAGGGCAACCTCAACAACTTTAATGTAAGTAGGCACACAACCGCAACAATAATAGAAGTAGGCACACAACTGCAAAAACAATAATATAAGTAGTCGTGAAACATCAACAACAACAATAATATAAGTAGGCTCGCAACCACAACAACAAAAACTAGGCATGCAGCTGCAACAACCAGTACAATATAAGTAGGAATGAAACTGCAGCACCAACAACAATAATGTAAGTAGGCAAGCAACCACAAAAACAATGATATAAATAGGCACTCAACTTCAACACCAATAATAATATAATTAGGCAGGCAACCACAACAATATAAGTAGGCATGTAACCGCAGCAAGAATAATATATGTGGGCATGCAACCTCAATAAAAAATAACTAGGCACACAGCTGTGACAACCAGTACAATCTAAGTACGAGTGCATCTGCAACAACAATAACAATAATATCAGTACTCAAGCAACTGCAAAAACAATAATATAAATAGGCAGACAACTTCAACAATAATATAATTAGGCATGCAACCTCAACCCCAACAATAAAATATATAGGCATGCAAGCAGAACAAAATCAATAATATAAGTAGGCACACAACTGCAGCAATAAGAATATGCATAGACATGCAACCTCAATAAAAAACAAAGTAAGTAGGCATGCAGCACAACATCACTGCAAGTAGGCATGCAACTGCAAGAACAATAAAATAAGTAAGCATGGAGGTGTAACAATAATAAGATAAGTAGGCATACAGCCGCAACAACAGTAATGAAAGCAGATGACATGCAACCGCAATAACAAGAATGCAAATAGGCACGTAACCTCAACAACAATATCAGTAGGCATGCAACCTCAACAACAATAACGTAAGTTAGCATGCAATTGCAAAAACAACAATAATATAAATAAGCATGCAACCGAAACAACAATATAAGTAGGCATGCAACTGCAACACCAAACTGATAATATAAGTAGGCACACAACCACAACAAAAGAATAAAAGTAAGCAAGCAGCCACAACAACAATAACATAAGTAGGTATGCAGTCTCAAGAACTTTAATATAAGCAGGCATGCAAACGCAAAAAGAATAGTATAAGTAGGCATGCAAACTCAACAACAATAATATAAGGAGGCACGCAAATGCAACAAAACTACAAAAACAACAAATAGGCATGCAGCCTCAACAACAATAAAAGTAGGCATGCAACCTCAACAGCAACAATAATAAAAATAGGCATGCAACCACAATAAAAACAATAATACAACAAGACATGCAGCTGCAACAAACCACAACAAAAACAATAATATAACTAGACACACAGCTGCAACAACAAAATAATAATATATGTAGGCTTACAACCGCAACAACAATAAAATAAGTAGGCACACAACTGCAGCAACCAGTACAATATAAGTAAGAATGCAACTGCAACAGCAGTAATAAAGTAAGCATGTAACTTCAACAACAATAATAATATAATTACGCACCGAACCGGAACAAATCAATAATATATATAGGCGCACAACCGCAGCAGCAACAATAATACAAGTAGGCACGCAACCACAACAACAATAATTGAAGTAGGCATGCAACCACAAAAACAACAGTAATATAGGTAGGCATGCAGCCTCACAACATTAATATAAGTAAGCACACAACTGCAAAAGCAACAATAATATTAAGTAGGCATGCATCCTCAACAAGATTAATATAAGTAAGCATGCAACTGTAAGAACAATAATATAAGTAGGCATGCAAGTTCAACAATAATAATGTAAGTAGGAACTCAACCACAAGAAAGCATGCAACTGAACAACAAAAGGACAATAGAAGTAGGCACAAAACCACAACAAGAATATAAGTAGGCATGCATCCAGAAAAACAACAATAATATAAGTAGGCATGTAAGTTCAACATTAATATAAGTAGACACACAACCGCAAAAACAACAATAATATAAATAGGCATGCAACCAGAACAACAATGTAACTAGGCATGCAACAGCAAGAAGAACACATAAGAAGAAGGCACTCAAGCACAACAGCAACAAGCATATATGTAGGCATGCAACTGCAACAATAATATAAGTAGGCAAGTAACCACAAAAGCAATATAAGTAGGCATGCAACTTCAACTATGATAATAATATAATTATGCAGACAACTGGAACAAAATAAATAATATTAATAGGCATGCAACTGCAGAAACAACATTAATATAAGTAGGCATGCAACGTTGACAAAAAACAATATAAGTAGGCATGCAGACAGAACAACGTCAGTGCAAGTAGACATGCAACTGCATCAACAATAAAATAAGCAAGCACAGTCTCAACATTAAGAATATAAGTAGGCATGCAACCATAACAACAACAGTAATATAAGAAGGCTTGTAACCACAACAAAAAGAATATAAGTAGGCAGTCACAAGAAGATTAATATAAGTAGGCATGCAACCTCAACAATGTTAATATAAGTAGGCATGCAAGTACTAAAACAAAGATATAAGTGGACATGCAACATCAGCAACAATAATATAAATAGGCATGCAACCACAACAGTAATGTAAGTAGGCATGCAACCACAAAAACAAAAGTAATATAAGTAGGCATGAAAGCTCAACAACATTAATATAAATAGGCACACAACCATAACAACAATAATATATGTAGGCACGCAACCACAAAAACAACAGTAATATAAGTAGGCATGCAACCTCAACAATATTAATATAAGTAAGCATGCAACTGCAAAAGCAACAATACTATAAGTAGGCATGCAACGTCAACAAGATTAATTTAAGTAGGCATGCAAATGCAAAAGCTATAAGTAGGCATGCAACCCCAACAACAATAATGTAAGTAGGCACTCAACCGCAACAAAAATAATATGAGTAGGCATGCAACTGCAACAAGAAAATGATAATATAAGTAGGCACGCAACTACAACAACAAGAATATAAGTAGGCATGCAACCACAAAAAGAACAATAATATAAGTAGTCATGTAAACTCAGCAAGATTAATATAAGTAGGCACCCAACCGCAAAATGAACAATAATATAAATAGGCACGCAACCAGAACAACAACCCTGTAATTAGGCACACAACAGCAAAAACAAAGCAATAAAATGAGTAGGCACGCAACAACAACAAAATTATAAGTAAGCACACAACAGAAACAACAATAATATAAGTAGGGACACAAACACAAAAACAACAATAATATAAGTAGGCATGCAACCACAACAGAAACAGTATAACTAATCACACAGTTGCAACAACAAAACAATAATATAAGTAGGGTCACAACTGCAACAAGAATAAAATAACTAGGAATGCAACTGCAACAACCAGTACAATATAAGTAGGAATGCATCCACCACAACAACAACAATAAAATATGTTGGCAAGCAACCGCATAAACAATATAAATAGGCATGCAACTTCAACAATAATAATATAATTAGGCATGCAACTTCAACAATAATAATATAATTGGGCACACAACCACAACAACAATAATACAAGTAGGCACACAAGCAGAACAAAATCAGTAATATAAGTAGGCACACATTTGCAGCAACAATAATATAAGCAGGCATGCAACAACTAAAACAATAATATAAGTAGGCATGCAACCTCAAGACGTTTAATATAAGTAGGTATGCAAATACTAAAACAACAATAATGTAAGTAGGCATGCAACCTCCAGACATTTAATATAAGTAGGCATGCAAACGCTAAAAGAACAGTAATGTAAGTAGGCATGCAACCTCAACAACAACAATATACGTAGGTATGCAACTGCAGCAACAATAATATAAGTAGATATGCAACCACAAAAACAAGAATAATATAAGTAGGCATGCAAACTCAAAATTAATATAAGTAGGCACGCAATCATAAAAACGCCAACAATACACATAGGCATGCAACAGGAACAACAGTGTAACTAGGCATGCAACAGCAGCAACAAAACAATAAAATAAATAGGCGCGTAACCACAACAACAACAAAAATATAAGTAGTTAAACAACCACAAGAACAATAATATATATAGGAACACAACCGCAAAAACAATAATATAAGTAGGCATACAACCTCAACAACATTAGTATAAGTAGGCATGCAACCGCAAAAACAATAATATAAGTAGGCATGCAAACTCATCAACTAGGCACGCAAATGCAACAAAAGTGCTGTGAATAGGCATGCAGCTGCAAAAACACCAATAATAGAAGTAGGCATGCAGCCTCAACAACATTAATAAAAGTAGGCATACAACTGCAACAGCAACAATAATATAAATAGGCATGCAACCACAACAAAAACAGTAATACAACTAGGCACGCAGCTATAACAACAAAACAATAATATAAGTAGCTCACAACACCAGTGTGCCACCCAACAATAGCCCCTAAGGCAAGATAATGTACCCAACACTTTAGTTATAGGTGACTCTATAGTCAGGCACACTGATGTCCCACTCACCAGGCTGAACATGGAGAAAATTACAGTCAGCTGCCTGTCGGGTGCTAGGATCTACCACATAATGCATGCACTCAAGTCACTCCACAACAAGTACAAATACAACTCTGTCATTGTCCATGTTGGAGTGAATGACTTGAGATGTACCTCCCTGGACTACATGAAAAGAGACACGGAAGAGCTCTCGGATTATGTGGCCCAGGCAGGTATGACCCTAGCCCTGAGTAGCATTCTGCCTTCGCCTGGAATGATACCACAGTATAAGGACAAAATGACTGACTTCAACAATTGGCTAAGCTTCTGGTGTCATTCAAAGGGGATCTAGTATCTGTCTGCCTGGGAAGACATGATCGACAAACCATGATGCTTTGCCAGAGATGGTCTGCACCTGTCACCCCTGAGATTCAGGTTACTGGCTAAAGTTCTTGCCACCCCTATAGTGCCCTTTTAGGCAAGGTTCAAAGGACAAAACCACCACTGTAACATATACAAGCATGCAAAATCTGAAGGTAATGCTATTCAGTGCTAGAAGTCTATACCACAAAATGCACTCTCTCAAGGCACTACTAAAAATGGAGAACATTGATATCTGTGCAGTAACTGAGACATGGTTCAAGGCTCCAGAGAGCACCCCTGGAATACCAGGCTACAACTCTTACCACACTTTTCAGCCACCAAACCATGACTGAAACACTAAAGGTGGAGGAGTGTCCATATTCACCAAGGATATTCACACTTCCAGGCTAGTTGCCCAACACAATGCATCTGAAATTCTCCAGGTGCAACTAACACTAGGTAAGACTGCAATCCAAATTGTAGCTTGCTACAGATCCCCCACCATGCCCCATGATTCTCACTACACCTTTCTAAACATACTGGAAAATATTAAGATACAACCACCCTAATACTGGGTGATTTCAACTACCCTGCCATTAACTGGGAAAACTACTCGGGTACCAACACCTTTTCCCAACGGTTCTTGGAATTCATAAATTCCAATGCCCTGGATCAACTAATCCATTGTCCCACCAGGGGCTCCAATATCCTAGACCTGGTCATTACCAACATAGGAGATAGATGCTCCACAGCAGTGGTCCCCCCCTCATTGTTCAGTTCTGACCATAAGCAAATCACCCTTGACATCCACATCCCACCCCCCACTGCCCAGTAAGGAAACCTCCATAAAAAACTTCTCCAAAGCCAATTTCATGCTACTCAAGTCAGAAGTGACAAACTTCATGCACCCATGCAGATGGGATCTGAAAGTTCGACTGCTGAATCCTACCCTAAGGCACTGTACGAGCACATCCACTCATGCATAAATCGTGCCATCCCAAATAGAACCAAGATGCTGTCCTCCAAAAAAAGGAAGCCAATCTGGTGGTCCCCTGCCATAAACAAACTATACAAGAGAAGGAAGAAACTGTTGCAGAAAAGAGGAAAATCCCAGGATGCAAAACACTCCCTTACCAGCCTCAGTAAAAAGCTGAGATCCCTCATAAAATCCTCCAGATCTAGTTATGAAAATAAAATTCCCAAAGATCCCAAAGACAACCACAAGGAATTCTATAGTTATGTCAAGAATCAAAATGGCAATGCTCAGATTTGCTCTGAGCTACAACAGAATGGCATTAAATATACTGATCCCACTGGCAGATTGATTTAGTGCCAACTTCACCCCCTCTCCCCCCTAAAGGGTCCATCTCAATACCAAAAGATTGCTAAATTCTGGTAATCATGGTCACACAGGTAGAAACTGCACTCTCCAAAGCTAAGAACACAGCATCCAAGGGACCAGATGACATCCCAGTCTCTGTACTATATGGACTACAAAATGAACTGGCACCTCACCTAAGTGTCATGTTTAATCATAGCCTCACCTCAGGCTTTGCACCCACTGAGTGGCACACAGCTACAGTTATCCCACTCCACAAGGGGGGATCCACCTAGGATCCCGGGAACTACATTCCCATCATTCTGATGAGCCTGATCTGCAAAGGCATGGAATGTATTATCATGGAACTTATAAACAAAGACAATGGCAACCTTCAAACACTGGACCCACCCAGTTTGGGTTCGTGAAGGGCCGATCTTGTCTCCTGAACATGATTGACTTCTTTGAATCAGTCTCCAGAGCTGTGGATGAGGGTAAGGCAGTCCACACAGCCTATCTGGACCTCAACAAAGCCTTCAACACCATCCCCCACTCTGGAATCATAGATAAATTTACTAAGCTGGGCATAAATCCCTAAGTCACTCGATGGGTTGCCAACTGGCTTACTGACAGAACCCGGACTGTAAAAGTAGCCGACTCCAATTCCAGCTCCAGACAAGTGACAAGTGGAGTACCTCAGGGTTCAGTCCTGGGACTACTCTTGTTTGACATCTACTTCTCTGAAGTACAATCCAACATTAAGGGACTCTGGCTAACAAAGTTCGCAGATGACTGCAAATTGGGAGCCATTATTGAATCCCCAAATTATGTGGATATTCTACAAAAGGGCCTTACAGAAACAGATACTTGGTGCCAGAGCCATGGGCTCAAGCTTAATGCCAATAAATGTACAGTTATCCCCTTTGGGGAAAAAACATGTACCCATGAATTACCACATAGATGGCAGTACACTAAACACCTAAAGTGTGATGAGAGACTTGGAACACAGGTGGACAGTGGTCTCACCTTCGATAACCACATCGCCACAATAGTCAGGAAATCCTTCTATGTGGCACACCTCATCACTAAAGGCTTTTCATCCAGAAATAAAGGTCATTGTATAAGTAGGAATGCAACTGGAACAACAATAATATAAGTAGGCAATCAACCACGAAAACAATAATATAAGTTGGCATGCAATCTCAACAACAAGAAAAATATAATTAGGCATGCAACAGGAACAAAATCAATAATATAAGTAGGCATGCAACCGCAGCAACAACAATAATGTAAGTAGGCATGCAAAGTTAACAAAAAACAATATAAGTAGGTATGCAGGTGGAACAACATCAATGCAAGTAGGCATGCAACCGCAACAACAATAAAATCAGTAAGCACGCAGCCACAGCAAGAGTAATATAAGTAGGCATGCAAATGGAACAAAATCAATAATATAAGTAGGCATGCAACTGCAGGAACATCAATAATATAGGTAGGCATGCAACCACACCAAAAACAATACAAGTAGTCATGCACATGGTACAACATCAACACAAGTAGGCATGCAACTGCAACAGCAATAAAATAAGTAAGCATGCAGTTGCAACAACAATAATATAAGTAGGCATGCAACTGCAACAACAGTAATATAAGTAGGCATGCAACCACAACAGCAATAATGTAAACACACACATAATCTAAACAATATCACTAGGCATACTGCAACAATAATATAAGTAATCATGCAACTGCAAGAACAACAATAACATAAATAGGCATAACACTGCAACAACAAAATGATAATGTAAGTAGGCACTTAAACACAACAAAAGGAATATAAGTAGGCATGCAACCTCAAGAACATTAATATAAGTAAGGATGCAAATGTTAAAAGAACAGTCATATAAGTAAGCATGCAAGCTCAACAACAATAATCTAAGTAGGCATGCAACATTAAAACCAACAATAGTATAAATAGGCATGCAACTGGAACAATAGCAATGTATCTAGGCAAGCAGCAGCATCAACAAAACAGTAAAATAAGTTGGCATGCAACCACAACAGCAACAAGAATATAAGTAGGTACTCTACCACAACAACAATAATATAAGAAGGCATGCAACCTCAACAATATTAATATAAATAGGCATGCAACACCTAAACAACAATAATATAAATAGGCACGCAAGCAGAACAACAACAATGTAACTAGGCATACAACAGCAACAACAAATCAATAAAATAAGTAGGCATGCAACAACAACAAAACTATAAGTAGGCATGCAGCTGCAACAACAATAATATAAGTAGGAACACAACCACAAAAACAACAATAATAAAAGTAGGCAGCACACAACCACAACAAAAACAATAATATAACTAGGCACACAGCTGCAACAACAAAACACTAATATAAGTAGGGGCACAACTGCAACAAGAATAAAATAATTAGGCATGCAACTGAACAACCAGTACAGTATAAGTAGGAATGCATCCGGAAGAACAACAATAAAATAAGTAGGGAAGCAACCACAAAAACAATAATATAAATAGGCATGCAGCTTCAACAACAACAATAATATAATTAGGCATGCAAGAGCAACAACAATAATATAGGTAGCCAAGCAAGCAGCACAAAATCAGTAATATAAGTAGGCCCACAACTGCAGCAACAATAATATATGTAGGCATGCAACCTCAACAAAAAATATATAAGTAGGCATGCAGACAGAACAACATCAATGCAAGTAAGTATGGAACTGCAACAACAATTAAATAAGTAAGCACGCAGCTGCAACAACAATAAGATAAGTAGGCATGAAACCGCAATAACAGTAATGAAAGTAGGCATGCAACCACAACAAGAATGTAAATAGGCATGTAACCTCAAAAACAATATCAGTAGGCATGCAACCACAACAACAATAATGTAAGTATGTAACTACAAAAACAACAGTAATATAAATAGGCAAGCAATCCAAACAACAGTATACGTAGGCATGCAACTGCAACAACAAA